>NW_012107775.1:1421506-1448937 GCF_000951045.1 Mandrillus leucophaeus | reverse complement strand
CACTTGTTTATTGCTGAATTTTTGTATCTAGAACAAGCTGGAATATAGTTGGTGATTAATATATGTTCTGGTGAGGGAGTGGGGCATGGGTTGAAAAGCCAACTATTGGATATTATACTCACTACCTGGGTGATGGGATCATTTCTACCCTAAACCTCAGTATCACCCAATATGCCCATTTTAAAAACCTGCACATGTACTTCTTAGGACTAAAATAAAAGTTGGAATTATAAAAAATTCAAAAATTCTCTTGATAAACTCTATGGCCTCATATTCATCATTTTATTTAATTCTGACAGTAATTACTTTCATTTAGCATCTAAAATATGCCAAATACTGCACTAAGATCCTCATGTAATCATCCATTTAATCTTTGAAAGATACATAATATAGTTTTTATTATCTACTTCAATAGAGTATTGTTATAGCACTAGGAGAAATTAAGCATAACTTGTTTAAGGTATCTCAGCTCATAGAAAAGCTTGTGTTAAAAGCCCACATTGTCTGAATTTAAGGTAGTGATCGCTTCCTTAGCAACTCTCATTGATGTCCCAGTGGTCCGAAGAGACACTAACAAGGGAGAATTGGATCCTTCTGGCTGATTTTCAGTGGGTGTAAGAATGGGGAAGGAGAGTTCAGGTCAAGTCACATGTACTGCTGAGGTGAAATTTGATTCAATTTTGATTCAGATTCAGATTTTGATTTTTGATTTTGATTCAGAAGGGGCAATAGGATTTAGTCAGAAAATAATCATCAAAGAAATATGAAAATATGGCCTACAGGTCGAAAGAAAATTTAGTCTATAGCAACAGACACAGAAGTGAACTAAGTGTATGAATTAGCAAACAAGGGCTTTAAATAAAAATCATAGTTATATTAGCTAATCTCTAGGTAAAAAAGAAAAATGGGATAAGAGTTTGGGAATTAATACAAATTAAGGCAAGGAGAGGAAAAAGTAATAAAAAACCCCCCAGAGTTTTATGACCTTGTAGAAAGAATTAAGTGCCTTATTATGTGTGTGTATAAGAGGAGAATGGAGAATGGATGGGGCAGAAAAAATATTTGATGACAAATTAGCGAAACTTTTTGAATGTAAGGAACAGAAAACCAAATACCATGTAATCTCAGTTATAAGTGGGAGCTAAACATTAAGGACACATGGACATAAAGATAGGAAAAATAGACATCAAGGACTTCTGCAGTGGGGAAGGAGGGAGGGCACAATGGCTTAAAAACTCCTATGGGTACAATGTTTACTACCTGGGAGACAGAATCCACACCCCAAGCCTCAGCAGCACCTAATATACCCGTGTGGACAAACTTGCACATGTAGCCACTAAATCTAAAATAACAGGTATGGAAAAAAAGCAAGCCATAAGTGTAGGATGCTCAGTAAACCCCAATTAGGATACTGTCAAAGACATTCACACTTAGGCACATATTATTCAAAATACTGAAAACCAAAAGTGAAGCCAGAATCTTAAAAGCAATCATAAAATTAAGAGTTTACCTAAAAGAGGGAATAATTAGTTATACATGATGTGTTAGTTTCATTTTGCTGTGTAACATATTACCAAAAACTTAAAGGCTTAAAACAATGCTTATTTATTGACTCAGTTCTGTAGGTCAGACTACATGGCATAGCATAGCTGAGTGGTTCTTTTCTTAGGCTAAAATGAAGGTGATGGCTGGCTGCATCTTCATTTGGAGCTTGAGGGTTTTCTTCCAGATTCATCATCGTTATTGGCATAACTCAGTTTCTTGTGGCTATAGGACGGATGCCCTCTTTCATTGAAGGCTGTCACCTTGGGGCTGTTCTTAGCTTCTAGGGGCTGTCTGCATTCCTTATCATGAGTCCTCCTCCATCTTTAAGTCAGCAATGGTGTGTTGAATTCTAGGGCTTCACATTTCTCTAACTTCCCCTTATGCTGCTAGCTTGAGAAAACTCTTCTAAATGGGTTCAACTCTCCAGATAATCTCCATATTTTAAGATAAACTGACTTGGGACTTTTATATCTGCAAAATTTCCTCACAGCACTAGCCCTACCAAGATTAGTGTGTGATAGAAGAAATATGAAATAAATGTTAGGTGGGGGAAGTCGTTAGATATCTACCTACCATAGAGTATTTTTTATCAGAAACAACATTCAGTCAGAAGGTAATGGGATAACATAGAGCAGCTTTGTTCATAACAGCCACAAATTATAAAAAACTCACCAAGAGAATAAATAAATTATGATCTAGTCACTATAATCTGATTCAACAATAAAAATTACCTAAATACTGAAAAGGTTTAGGGTATGACAGAATGGAATAAAGTATAAGATCATTAGGTGACAGGAGGTCAAGGAACTAAATTTATTTCCAGTGAATAAACGGCTCGCCAAGGATTATGACAGGAGCAGTGGTAGAGCTAAGCACTAAAATCATCAAAGAATGGAGTGTTTGGTACTGGAGTTTATAGGTGACTGCAACAAAGCAGGTAGTTGGCACTATAGTTCTGTGTCTGGAATTTATTCCTTCTTGTGGCTTCTTGGTCTGGCTGACTTCAAGAATGAAGCCGTGGACCCTTACGGTTAGTGTTACAGCTCTTAAAGATGGTGTGTCTGGAGTTTCTTCCTTCCAATGGGTTTGTGGTCTCGCTGACTTCAGGAATGAAGTCGTAGACCCTCGCGATGAGTGTTACAGCTTATAAAGGTAGTGCAGACCCAAAGAGTGAGTGGCAGAAAGATTTATTGTGAAGAGTGAAAGAACAAAGCTTCCACAGCATGGAAGAGGACCCCAGTGGGTTGCCACTGCTGGCTTGGGTAACCAGCTTTTATTCCCTTATTTGGCCCCGCCCCCATCCTGCTGATTGGTCCATTTTACAGAGCACTGATTGGTCTATTTATAAAGTGCTGATTGGTGCATTTACAATCCTTTAGCTAGACAACGTGCTGATTGGTGCGTTTTTACAGAGTACTGATTTGTGCATTTACAACCCTCTAGCTAGACACAGAGCACTGATTGGTGTGTTTTTTACAGAGTGCTGATTGGTGCATTTACAATCCTTTAGCTAGACACAGAGTGCTGATTGGTGCATTTACAATCCTTTAGCTAGACACAGAGTGCTGATTGGTGCATTTTTACAGAGTGCTGATTGGTGCATTTACAGTCTTCTAGCTAGACAGAAAAGTTCTCCAAGTCCCCACCCGACCCAGGAAGTCCAGTTGGCTTCACCTCTCAGTTCGATGAGGTAAGAATCTTCTTTCATTGCAGAATATGGATTTAAATCTTGGGTCTCTGGACTTGGCCATTTCACAGATAACTCTGGTGGAAATGCCTTGTAATTTGACAGCCTATAACTATTCTTTACATTGCTTTGTCAACTCACCTATTTTCCCGGAGGAAAAAAAAATAATTGCAACAAAATTTCTCATTTTATAAAGGGGAGAGTGAGGAACAAGATCAGTAGGAAATGGTATGTAGCAAACATCATGTTGGCTAGAGTAACAAAGACTCATGGCCTGGGTATTGGAATGAAATTTTTGATCTTTGTTTTCTTGCTCTTAGGAGGGGAAGATCTTCCTCATTCCTTTCCTTCTATGGCCACATCTACGAGGGGAAAAAGTGAAGACTCCTCTTCTAGGAGTGGTACTGTTTAGAAGATTCAGGTCTCTAGAGATTACTTCTCATTTTGAGCGATCCAAACTGTAAACATTTTTGGAAGTTAAAAAAAAAAACCGTAAAAACTTGGTTGAATTTCTACTTAATTCCATTAGCTTAACTTCAAGAGTTAGAAACCAAAGCTGGAGATCCCATGGAACCATCATTTCTGAGTCTGGAATAGGGCCATACCCTGTCTATCCCCCCAGCCTTCAGCCCAAAGGGTTGCATCTTGGCAAACTTCTAAAACAAAAGAATGGATAAGGAAGGCACCGTTAACCTTCTACTGGCTCTCAGACTGCAGTAGTTGTCTATTCTCCACAGTGGGAACATATATTCCTTTCCTCAGTGTGTGTCTGTACACTATAATGTACAGGGGAGGGTTCTTGATGTTTGGCCTCTCTGAATATCAATGCTCTTCTTTTGTTTTTACCTCCTTATCTTTGTAGTCACTAATCCTAGGCTCAGGCAGAGAATTTGTCTTTTCCGATTTTGCTTAGCTCCAAGTCACTAGAATCATAACCACTTGAATTACAATCATTTAGCCTAAAGAGTCTCTGATAGAAAAGCAGTCTACCTCTCCCCCACCTTATTTTTCTAGATATGCCAGTTTCAACTCAAAATGTCATAATGTGGGAATTTTATCAAAGTCTTCAAGAGGTAAGTATCACACTTCAACATTCCCAACTTTTCTTACTAAGTTCCCTAAGGACTTCTGAGATTTACCAGGACAACCTTTAACTGATTGTTCACTCAGTCATTTTAAAGGTTACCCTCTTCTCAGACTAGATCATGTGATCTCTCTGCTCTCATTCCCCTTGAGACTTGGGATTTACTTCTCATCCACTCTACCTCTTGCATGAGTGAGTAGAAGCGTGAGTCTTAACTTCAGTTTCAAGAACTGCTCTCCCATAATAGGTTTCTCCATTACCGAAAGCCCATGAATATCTCTGGCTGTCGCTAGTTTTGAGGGTCTCTTTTGTCTTTCTCCACTTGCCTGTCTGGGCACACTACTGGGCAAGGACAACCTCTGTCCCACCACAGTCACTGCTTCTTCCTGCTGCAGATCAGTCTGTCCCCACCAAGACTCTTTTCCTAAGGTAACCCCTGGGTGCTAGCCCTGCCTAGCCTACCCCTCTCAATTTCCTCTTTCTGGCTTTCTCAGAGCATGACAGAGGTTCTCAACATTATCTATTCCTCCAAGCCCTCCCTTTGGTCCACCCTGATCCTGCTCACCACAGCCACACTCATTTTTCTAAAGCAAAGTTTACTTCATGAATAATAAAGCATCAACAGTAAATAAGTAAAAGAAATAAATATAAAACACACCTATAACAAAAGTTAAAAACAAGTAGTACGTAATATGTAATCATTTAAAATAAATAAAGGGACAAAGGACGACATTTGTTTCTCAATATTTCATTTGCTCTGATTTCATCTTTCTCTGTTGACAAAGTGCCTGTGTAATACTTCAGGTACAGCCTTAGTCCACACAGTTCTATTTTTTCTTTGTGGGACAGTTTCTTTTTCCACTGTATAATCATAAAAGTTCTTGTGTTTTTGTGTTTTCTGATGCTACTGTGCCTCATGCCTTTATTCTTAGCCTTCCAGAATCTCCCTTACTCAGCCCTTCCCAAAAGTTTCTTATCCTTCAGGCCTTTCTTCACTAAAGCTTTCCCCATGTGTGCATATTTCTTTCTCCTTTAACCTCAGGTTACTTCCCTTTTGCTATCTGATTTTGCCAACAAAGAATATTATTTCAGAAATTGGATTAAATCGCTATGTTTTAAGAAAACCCTCACCAAAAATTGAACTGGAAAAATGAAATTTCAGAAATAAAGTTGGACTGGAACTTTGGCTGCATCATTGCTTAAAATATCTCATAAGAGTCAGCTTACTTATAAATAGAAACAGGGCTTTTTCTTTGCCCTGGAACACTGAGAATACACACTGACAGTCCTTTAGATACTTCCCACTTATTTCTATTTTATATATCTCAGCAGAATTCCAAAAGTCACACAGGAGAAGCAGCTTCCAAAGTGGAGTTTTATTTTAGCAAACTCTCCTGAAGACCTTACTGGGTCCAAATCAACACAGTAGTAAAATACCAGCAGGAAATGTCTTGGTAGTATATTTGGACGTCTTATCCGAAGCTGGATAATGAGATCTTGAACTGACGCCTGCCCCCTTTGTTTCATTAGGAAAGCAAAACCTCAGCCCTGCTTGTAATTAGGTGTAATTATTTTCTTACACAAATAATCAGAGTGACTTAACCAGTGATACGTTTTTGGTTTGGATAATTCGAACTGCTATTCCTCTTATGTAGTGAGGTCTGGCAAGGGGTGGGATGAGAAAGTTGATGTGTTTAGTTTCTTAAAGCTCCTAAGTTTCTATGAATTCCATTCTTTTCTGCCGATTTAGTCCCATAACTACACCTGCACTGCAATTACAATGTAAGAACTAGGTGGTTGTAAGGTAGTTTTTCTTCAGAGGAAAAGAAATTCTATCTGGCTTTTGGCTTAGTGGTTCAGCAGAGATGGGTGAGCTTAGCAGAGCCTGGCCAATCATTCCTTAATGAGGTGAGCTCAACCTAGCATCCCAGAAAAAGAAGCTAGTAACAAGGAAGTGATAGGACATTCTGGAAATGGACTGCCTACAAAACTAAGATTGCCATATATTTATGTAGTAATTAATAGATGAATACTACATGTTACAGAAACAGATGGCAGGACTGACCCAAGAAAGCCTGATTTCCGTTAAAGCTCTGACCGTCCTAGTAGTGCGATCATTTGTAAATTTCTTAACCTCTCTGAGCCTCATATTTCTACTTTTTAATTGACTTAGTTTGCTTACTGTGCAGTAAAATCTGCAAATATAAGTTATTATTAATCAATGAACTTCTCAACTCAGAGCCCAATCTTAGTGGACTTACACCTGGGCAGACATAGTAAAGGTGTGCTTTGTCTTGTAACCCAGATGATAGTATTGGACTTAGGGATATTTATCAGTTCTTGCCCCCTGAAACATAGCTTCAAAGCCTTATAGAATAATGGACATTTCAAAGCCTTATAGAATATATCCCATGATAGTTCTGTCATTAATCAACTGAGATACCCATAGGGCAATGCAAATGACAAAGGAAAAAACAAGCTCATATTTATTGATAACAGTTCTAGGCTCTGGAATAGGTGTTTTACATATTTCTGATAATCCTTATAGCTACCCAGAGAGATATATTAAAAAATCCCCTCTTAATCTCTTTGTGGATCAGAGAGATAAATCATCTTGCCCAAAGCCACACAGCTAAAATGTGGTGAAGACAGAAATTTACTTGTTTGTCTGATTTAATATTATTTTTTTCCTTTTCATTAAGTCCTACTGCCATTACCTTCAAGAAACTTAGTATCTTACTAATAGTGAAGTAGGAATCAATTATAAAGATTTAGTTAATAATGCTAGGCAAGAATAATTACATGGTACAAAGTAAATTGTCAATAATATGCACTTTCAATATCAGAGATATTATAGCTACCCAGAGAGCTATGTTAAAAATAGAGATAAGAGAAGAAGAGACCAAAGGAAAGCTAATACCAATAATTTGGAGGGGAGATTGAAGTAAGTAGGTAATTTTGGCTCAAACTGATTATTCTAGAAACATGGAGGTAAAGGAAGCACTTTTTTTTTTTTTTTAACATAAAGTTGTCAGACAATACCAGGTTGTTATTTAAAAGCAAAACTATTTAGTCCACAGTTTGAATGTTTCCATGGTGAAAATTTGATTTAACATAATAAATGACTCAGTAATTACTCAGAACAAATTGTGTGCCTTGAAACAAAATTTCCATTTAAGAACAGATTGTACGTTGATTCTTGACAAACAAGAATGGTAGCCCTCTATCTCTACAGACCAGAGATGTTTTCATACTGCTAGTTTGCCTAGCATACTGCTAGTTCTTTATTTTTAAAATTAAGACATACAATAGAAAAAATGAATGGTCAGTGAACTAACATAGTAATTTAACAGTGACTTGTTGCTTGTGTTGCCATCACCATAGGAGAAAGCACAAAAAAGACAATACCCATGCACAATCCAAACATCACAAGGCTGCTGGGTGATAAATTACCATAAGCATGACTATGTATAAATGCTCTTCTCACTCCTTTATGGCAAAAATAATTCAAATCAGCCAAGCACTGAGTTAAATATAAAATAATGGTTTCAAATAGAGTTTTAAATCTGCAAGCCAATGTCAAAAAATAACACAAGAGTTAATGCATAATGTAAATACATTATGATAACCTATATTCCAAAATGAAATAATAAAACTCGGGAAGCTAAAAGAAGAGGTTAGGAAAGGATTTTTGTGTTAAATTCTTCCTTTTGCATGGGTGAACTTAACAGATACTAGTTTATTCTTTAAAGATATTAGAAAATTGTAGGTTCAATTACATTTTATAAACCCTAATGGTAGTAAGGGACTGAAACCAGCTTGCACTGACTTCTGAGGGCCAATTGTGCACAACTTTTCTTAGCTGTCTATTCTGTGACATTATGGTGGTAGCTTAGGAAAGCAAAACCTCAGCCCTGCTTGTAATTAGGTGTAATTATTTTCTTACACAAATAATCAGAGTGACTTAACCAGTGATACGTTTTTGGTTTGGATAATTCGAACTGCTATTCCTCTTATGTAGTGAGGTCTGGCAAGGGGTGGGATGAGAAAGTTGATGTGTTTAGTTTCTTAAAGCTCCTAAGTTTCTATGAATTCCATTCTTTTCTGCCGATTTAGTCCCATAACTACACCTGCACTGCAATTACAATGTAAGAACTAGGTGGTTGTAAGGTAGTTTTTCTTCAGAGGAAAAGAAATTCTATCTGGCTTTTGGCTTAGTGGTTCAGCAGAGATGGGTGAGCTTAGCAGAGCCTGGCCAATCATTCCTTAATGAGGTGAGCTCAACCTAGCATCCCAGAAAAAGAAGCTAGTAACAAGGAAGTGATAGGACATTCTGGAAATGGACTGCCTACAAAACTAAGATTGCCATATATTTATGTAGTAATTAATAGATGAATACTACATGTTACAGAAACAGATGGCAGGACTGACCCAAGAAAGCCTGATTTCCGTTAAAGCTCTGACCGTCCTAGTAGTGCGATCATTTGTAAATTTCTTAACCTCTCTGAGCCTCATATTTCTACTTTTTAATTGACTTAGTTTGCTTACTGTGCAGTAAAATCTGCAAATATAAGTTATTATTAATCAATGAACTTCTCAACTCAGAGCCCAATCTTAGTGGACTTACACCTGGGCAGACATAGTAAAGGTGTGCTTTGTCTTGTAACCCAGATGATAGTATTGGACTTAGGGATATTTATCAGTTCTTGCCCCCTGAAACATAGCTTCAAAGCCTTATAGAATAATGGACATTTCAAAGCCTTATAGAATATATCCCATGATAGTTCTGTCATTAATCAACTGAGATACCCATAGGGCAATGCAAATGACAAAGGAAAAAACAAGCTCATATTTATTGATAACAGTTCTAGGCTCTGGAATAGGTGTTTTACATATTTCTGATAATCCTTATAGCTACCCAGAGAGATATATTAAAAAATCCCCTCTTAATCTCTTTGTGGATCAGAGAGATAAATCATCTTGCCCAAAGCCACACAGCTAAAATGTGGTGAAGACAGAAATTTACTTGTTTGTCTGATTTAATATTATTTTTTTCCTTTTCATTAAGTCCTACTGCCATTACCTTCAAGAAACTTAGTATCTTACTAATAGTGAAGTAGGAATCAATTATAAAGATTTAGTTAATAATGCTAGGCAAGAATAATTACATGGTACAAAGTAAATTGTCAATAATATGCACTTTCAATATCAGAGATATTATAGCTACCCAGAGAGCTATGTTAAAAATAGAGATAAGAGAAGAAGAGACCAAAGGAAAGCTAATACCAATAATTTGGAGGGGAGATTGAAGTAAGTAGGTAATTTTGGCTCAAACTGATTATTCTAGAAACATGGAGGTAAAGGAAGCACTTTTTTTTTTTTTTTAACATAAAGTTGTCAGACAATACCAGGTTGTTATTTAAAAGCAAAACTATTTAGTCCACAGTTTGAATGTTTCCATGGTGAAAATTTGATTTAACATAATAAATGACTCAGTAATTACTCAGAACAAATTGTGTGCCTTGAAACAAAATTTCCATTTAAGAACAGATTGTACGTTGATTCTTGACAAACAAGAATGGTAGCCCTCTATCTCTACAGACCAGAGATGTTTTCATACTGCTAGTTTGCCTAGCATACTGCTAGTTCTTTATTTTTAAAATTAAGACATACAATAGAAAAAATGAATGGTCAGTGAACTAACATAGTAATTTAACAGTGACTTGTTGCTTGTGTTGCCATCACCATAGGAGAAAGCACAAAAAAGACAATACCCATGCACAATCCAAACATCACAAGGCTGCTGGGTGATAAATTACCATAAGCATGACTATGTATAAATGCTCTTCTCACTCCTTTATGGCAAAAATAATTCAAATCAGCCAAGCACTGAGTTAAATATAAAATAATGGTTTCAAATAGAGTTTTAAATCTGCAAGCCAATGTCAAAAAATAACACAAGAGTTAATGCATAATGTAAATACATTATGATAACCTATATTCCAAAATGAAATAATAAAACTCGGGAAGCTAAAAGAAGAGGTTAGGAAAGGATTTTTGTGTTAAATTCTTCCTTTTGCATGGGTGAACTTAACAGATACTAGTTTATTCTTTAAAGATATTAGAAAATTGTAGGTTCAATTACATTTTATAAACCTTAATGGTAGTAAGGGACTGAAACCAGCTTGCACTGACTTTTGAGGGCCAATTGTGCACAACTTTTCTTAGCTGTCTATTCTGTGACATTATGGTGGTAGCTTGAAGTCATTGGCCATGGTGCTAATATCTATAAAATCAATTTGGCAAATGCTACAAATCAGACACTTTTTAAAAATTCAGACAGCCTGTTAAACACACTAAATCTCCCTAAAGATTACTATTAATAGAAGTGTACCTTCACAGTCACTTCCCCAATGTGACCAAAGACACAATTAAAGAAAAAAGAACATATGGAAACAGAATAAAACAGGATGACATTAGTAAATAGTAGATAAAACAAAGCCTATCAATATAATGTGAATGGAAAAGAAGAGCAAGAGACAAATGTTCTAGGCACAGGAGATCGCCTCTAAAAGATCTGGAGACAGAGACTGAGGTGTATTTGAGACACGGAAAGCAGCCTGATGTTGAAAGAGACAGTAGTTCGGAGAGACTGACTGGGTAAACAGCCAGATCAGGATGGTCTTTTATGTCACACTGTGGAATTCAGCTTTCTTCTTAAGGGGACATGGGAAATCTCTGAATGCTTTAGACAGGGTAGAGAAATAATCAGATTTCCGTTAAATGAAGATTAAACTAGAGAATGGAAACCAGTTGAGGCAGAGAGATTGTGAAAGAGTGGTGGTAAGAGCCCTCCCCTCTCCCCAGCCACTGGTACAAAGCTGGTGTATACTGCTAAAAGAGTCAGAGTTGTAAAGTGTACTCTACTATTAGAGTCGTAAAGTGTACTCTACTATTCAGTCGACCACTGAATAGGAGACTCAGATTTGGTGATGACATGCAGGGCATCATGGCTCAGGGGTAGTTGGGGATGATACTGAAGTTTATGGCTTAGCAATTGAATGATTGCGGTGTTCCTATAAAAGGAAGAAGTGAATTGCAGTGGGCTTTGGATATGTTGAATATGACCTATCTGTGACAACCCAGTATGTATGTCCAGAAAAGAGTAAGATATACGGGTCTCAAAGTCAAGTGGGGAAATTTGGATGGGATATAGATATTTGAGAGTCATTAGCACACAGACAGTATGTAGATTGCAAAAGGAGATAGAGATTTGGAAGTCTTCAGTAGAGACTATGTAAATAGTTATGGAATTGGATGAGATTTCCTAGAGACCCTTGAGTAAGAGCAAAACCAGATGTAGAACAGAATCCCAAAGAACACCAAAGTTTAAAAGTTGGTTAGAGGAAGGGACTTTTACAAAAGGTCTCTGTGTATTTAATACCTAGCATCGTGTTCTGCCCAAAGTAGGCACTCAATAAACTATCTAGTAAATGAGCAGATAAGAAAGTGAGAAAAAGAAAGACGAAGACAAGGAAAGATGGGGATCAGAATATAAATCACAGGAGCAGAAGTAGATTATTATACTATGAAACTGACAAAGTTGAAGCTTCAGGGCTCCTCACTACATGGGCCTCATCCAAGTCCCCTCTCTATAACTGTATTTAAATTTATAATTGAGTACTTTTAAACTTTTTCAAAAAGAGAGTCCACCAAATTGTAAAAATCAGATGTGATCTTTGAGACCTACTGCTCAGAAAAAAAGATTTCTTTCAAAATGATACTACTCACTGACAACATACCTGTCACCCAAGAGCTCTGATGGAGATGTACAAAAAGATTAATGTAGTTTTCATGTCTGCTAACACAATTTCCATTCCGGAGCCTATGAATCAAGGAGTGATGTTGACTTTGAAATCTTATTTCGGAAATACATTTTGTAAGGCTGTAGCTGCCATAGATAGTGTTTCCTTTGGCAGATCTGGGCAAAATAAACTGAAAACTTTCTGAAAAGGATTTATCATTCTGGATGTCACTAAGATAATTTGTGGTCCATGAGACAAGGCAAAATTTACAAGAATTTGGAAGAAGTTGATTTCAGCCCTCACGGATAACATTGAAGGGTTCAAAACTTCAGTGGAGGAAGTAACTGCGTGGAGGATGTGGTGGAGTAGTGAGAGAACTAGAATTGAAAGAGGAGCATGAAGGGTGACTGAATTGATGCAGTCTCGTGAAGAAAAACTAACGGATGAGCAGTTGCTTCTTATGGATGACCAAAGGCCATGGTTTCTTGAGATAGAATTTACTTCTGGGGAAGATGCTGGCAACATTGTTGAAATGACAGCAACAGATTTAGAATATTACAAAAACTTAGTTGACAAAGCAGTAGCAGGGTTTGAGAGAATTCACTCCAATTTTGAAAGAAGTTCTACTGTGGATAAAATGCTATCAAACAGCATTGCATACTACAGAAAAATGTTTGGTGAAACAAAAATTCGACTGATGCAACAAGTTTCATTGTTTTCTTATTTTAAGAAATTGTCATAGCCACCACAACCTTCAGTAACCACCACCCTGATCAGTCAGCAGTCATCAACATCAAGAAAAGACCCTCCGGCCGGGCGCGGTGGCTCACGCCTGTAATCCCAGCACTTTGGGAGGCCGAGGCGGGCGGATCACGAGGTCAGGAGATCGAGACCATCCTGGCTAACACGGTGAAACCCCGTCTCTACTAAAAATGCAAAAAATTAGCCGGGCGAGGCGGCGGGCGCCTGTAGTCCCAGCTACTCGGGACGCTGAGGCAGGAGAATGGCGTGAACCCGGGAGGCGGAACTTGCAGTGAGCCGAGATCGCGCCACTGCACTCCAGCCTGGGCGACTAAGCGAGACTCTGTCTCAAAAAAAAAAAAAAAAAAAAGACCCTTCATCACAAAAAGATTATGACTCACCAAAAGCTCAGGGGATTGCTAGTGTGTTTTTTTCAGTAATAAGGTGTTTTAAATTGAGGTATATATATAGTTTTAGACATAATGCCTTTATACACTTCATAGACTACAATATAGTGTAAGCATAACTATTATATGTACTGGGAAGCCAAAAAAATCATGTGACTCCTTCGTTGAGATATTTGCTTTATTGCAGAGGTCTGGAACCAAGTCCACAGTATCTCTGAGATATGCCTGTATTACTTTAAAATTAAAAAAATTTCTTCAAACAATGCTCACTTTTAAGATAATGAAGATGGATATTTTAGTATGCTTAAATATAATAATATGACCAATAACAATGATACTAGTAATAATACTATGTATTAAAAGCCATATGAGACAGCCATTGCTTACATTAATAAATAAGAATAAAGGAAAATAAATATACAAACATCTATATCAAGAAGTTAGTGAAAAGAAGAGCAAGTAACTTTGAGAAAAAGCATGAGTAAGGGAATAATCAAATTAACACAGAAATGGGTTTCTTAGAAAATAGAACACAGCTGACTTAGTAACTAAACCCAAGAGCTTATTTGGAAAACCAAGTGAAACAACATAGGTAACCCCATGCTTACCCAGTCAACTAAATAAAAAGTGGGGTGGGTAGAGAAAGAAGTGAGAATATACACAGAATTAGAAATAAGAAATAACCATTAATACAGAGGCAAGCATGGGAATTTTAAAAGAACATTTTACAAAACTCTCTTCAGATAAATTTGAAATGGGTAATTTTCTAGGAAAATACAAACTACTAAAATTAAACCTGGGAGATGTAGAAGACTTCCGCATGTGCAAACATGCAAGATATCGAGAAACTTTTAAAGACTTCTCCCTCAAAGCAGTGCCAGGCACAGATGGTTTCTCGGGTGAATTCTTTCAACCTTCAAGGAACAGAAACTTCAATACTATTTAAATTGGTCCCAAGCAGAGAGATAAAAGGAAATCTTCCAAATTATTTTTCAAAAGCCAACATAACATTGATTCCAAAACCTTAGAATAAGAGTACAGAAAACAAAACTTGAGACAAATCTCAGTTATGAATATCAGAGTTGAAGTTCCAGAGAACATGAAGGAGTCCTGAGTCACTTTAGTTCAGCTTCTTAAAAATGCCAAAGGAGTTGGACACATCAGTCGTCATTCATATGAAAGAATTTGTATATAATTTTCTTATATTAATGTATAGATATAAATATTTAATTATTTTATGGATAAATATGATTTAATTTTTCTTTTTAAAGATTTTCTATTGCAACAACAATAATAAAATATTAAAGTTCATTTTGCACTCATTTGTTGCTGGGCCCCAATTTAAGGTCTTTTGCAAGGATTGTCTCATTTAACTACCTCTAAAACTCTGAACGTTGTTATCATTATTCCTCTTTAACTATGAGAAACCTGAGCCTCAGCAAAGTTATTTTATGGCTAGGGAGTGGTACAGTTTTTAGACCAAAGCAGTCTGACTCTGGAGGCAACTTCTCATTTTTCTAATGGATTTTAGTTTGTAAAATCACTATGATGTGGCATCCTGAGGAATGTCACGTGCTGTGAAGACCCCCAAGTGCTGGAGAAAACACATTTTCATAAGGTCTAGGTATGACATTTGTGCTCCCCTATAGGAAGCAATCTGCTCTAACTGAGTAGAGAAAAATACAGATTGGTAAAGGGCAAAGCTATCAACCAAAGACAAGAGAGTAGAAACCAGAAGAGGGTGAACTGAGATCGGCAAACAGCAAGGGAATGAGACAACGACATTTGCACCGTTAGTGGAAAGATAATTGTGTGTAGATCTTTTGGGCCATGGCACAACTGATGTAGTAGACAGACTTTTGGATGCCTGTGCATATAGGCATGTCTGCAAATAATGCCTGTGACTTTCAAAAGATTCTCAAAGAGACTCATACATCCACAAAAGGTTAAACATCCCTGCTACAGATGGGAGTAAGGTGTTAGAGCGTTACAGTGGGTTTGGGAAGCAGAAGTAGTGGCCTGGACAGGTGCCCATGTCCAGGCTGTGCCCACCTAGGGGAAGGGTACATGAAGCTCTAAAATATTCTCCTCACCCATACACCTCAGGGGCCCCACCTCAGGTCTCTGTCATCCTGCTCTCTGCTATCTATTCCATGGATATGGCAATGAGGCAAGGGAGTATTTTTTTCTTGTAGTTTAGCCTTTATGCCTGTGCTAGTGTGTTCGTGTACATATGTGTATCGGGGGATTTGCCAAGAGCCTGGATTATGCAAGTGTTCTGGTGGCTCCCTGCCTGGTGCTGACACCAAAGCAGATTAAGAACAGGTAATACAAGCAGGAGACATGCAGGGACTTTCTTCAGGTGGGAAGAATCAGCTTTCCAAGACTGGGTAGAGACAGATGCAGAGATAGACCTGGGATAAAGGATGAGTGTGCACTTCTTTCACCCATTTAAAATCACAGAGCTTCTCCTGTTGACCTGTGTCTTGCCAGGACTAATTATTCACTTATAAGGTGCTTCCATGTTCCGACTCAGTGCATTTATATAGAGCGATACTTATTTGGGGTTAAAAGAAAATGAAGGGTATGGCTGGATGCTCACAAGAGTTATCATGTAGGGTGGGTCATCGGGTAGAAAATTATCTCTTACTGAGGAAAATTTTCTTTTCAAACATTCTCAGTGTGAAACTTGATATGCATAGCCAGAGAAGGAGTGCTGTGTTGCGAATACAGCAAAAATTAACCATTAGAGGTGGGGTGTGCAGTGTATTTATTTTAACCGATACCGTATCCTACTTGGAAATAATGGAGCTGAGAGCAGGAGAGAAGGTGGTTCAAAAAGCAACAGGAGGAAAAGAATCCAAGCAAAAGTGAAATTGCCTACACTAAGAGAATAAATAAAAAACCGTAGGAATTACTTATTGGTGTAGTCTCAAAGGCCTCATAAAAAGTGACTCTTTGATTTACCTCCTTTTTTTCATGTAGTGCTGCCAGGCAAAATTAAAAATGGGCCCATGAAACGAGCGAGACTGAGACAGACATAAAGAATGCTTCAGAGGCTCCAGTTTTTAAGTGCTTTTCACTTAATTGTCTGTGGTTGCCAGCTATGGAGAGATGGAGAAAAGGAACATGCAGGGGTGGCTTTCTTTAGGTGGGAAGAATCAGCTTTCCAAGACTGGGTAGAGACAGATGCAGAGATAGACCTGGGATAAAGGATGAGTGTGCACTTCTTTCACCCATTTAAAATCACAGAGCTTCTCCTGTTGACCTGTGTCTTGCCAGGACTAATTATTCACTTATAAGGTGCTTCCATGTTCCGACTCAGTGCATTTATATAGAGCGATACTTATTTGGGGTTAAAAGAAAATGAAGGGTATGGCTGGATGCTCACAAGAGTTATCATGTAGGGTGGGTCATCGGGTAGAAAATTATCTCTTACTGAGGAAAATTTTCTTTTCAAACATTCTCAGTGTGAAACTTGATATGCATAGCCAGAGAAGGAGTGCTGTGTTGCGAATACAGCAAAAATTAACCATTAGAGGTGGGGTATCGAGAAACTTTTAAAGACTTCTCCCTCAAAGCAGTGCCAGGCACAGATGGTTTCTCGGGTGAATTCTTTCAACCTTCAAGGAACAGAAACTTCAATACTATTTAAATTGGTCCCAAGCAGAGAGATAAAAGGAAATCTTCCAAATTATTTTTCAAAAGCCAACATAACATTGATTCCAAAACCTTAGAATAAGAGTACAGAAAACAAAACTTGAGACAAATCTCAGTTATGAATATCAGAGTTGAAGTTCCAGAGAACATGAAGGAGTCCTGAGTCACTTTAGTTCAGCTTCTTAAAAATGCCAAAGGAGTTGGACACATCAGTCGTCATTCATATGAAAGAATTTGTATATAATTTTCTTATATTAATGTATAGATATAAATATTTAATTATTTTATGGATAAATATGATTTAATTTTTCTTTTTAAAGATTTTCTATTGCAACAACAATAATAAAATATTAAAGTTCATTTTGCACTCATTTGTTGCTGGGCCCCAATTTAAGGTCTTTTGCAAGGATTGTCTCATTTAACTACCTCTAAAACTCTGAACGTTGTTATCATTATTCCTCTTTAACTATGAGAAACCTGAGCCTCAGCAAAGTTATTTTATGGCTAGGGAGTGGTACAGTTTTTAGACCAAAGCAGTCTGACTCTGGAGGCAACTTCTCATTTTTCTAATGAATTTTAGTTTGTAAAATCACTATGATGTGGCATCCTGAGGAATGTCACGTGCTGTGAAGACCCCCAAGTGCTGGAGAAAACACATTTTCATAAGGTCTAGGTATGACATTTGTGCTCCCCTATAGGAAGCAATCTGCTCTAACTGAGTAGAGAAAAATACAGATTGGTAAAGGGCAAAGCTATCAACCAAAGACAAGAGAGTAGAAACCAGAAGAGGGTGAACTGAGATCGGCAAACAGCAAGGGAATGAGACAACGACATTTGCACCGTTAGTGGAAAGATAATTGTGTGTAGATCTTTTGGGCCATGGCACAACTGATGTAGTAGACAGACTTTTGGATGCCTGTGCATATAGGCATGTCTGCAAATAATGCCTGTGACTTTCAAAAGATTCTCAAAGAGACTCATACATCCACAAAAGGTTAAACATCCCTGCTACAGATGGGAGTAAGGTGTTAGAGCGTTACAGTGGGTTTGGGAAGCAGAAGTAGTGGCCTGGACAGGTGCCCATGTCCAGGCTGTGCCCACCTAGGGGAAGGGTACATGAAGCTCTAAAATATTCTCCTCACCCATACACCTCAGGGGCCCCACCTCAGGTCTCTGTCATCCTGCTCTCTGCTATCTATTCCATGGATATGGCAATGAGGCAAGGGAGTATTTTTTTCTTGTAGTTTAGCCTTTATGCCTGTGCTAGTGTGTTCGTGTACATATGTGTATCGGGGGATTTGCCAAGAGCCTGGATTATGCAAGTGTTCTGGTGGCTCCCTGCCTGGTGCTGACACCAAAGCAGATTAAGAACAGGTAATACAAGCAGGAGACATGCAGGGACTTTCTTCAGGTGGGAAGAATCAGCTTTCCAAGACTGGGTAGAGACAGATGCAGAGATAGACCTGGGATAAAGGATGAGTGTGCACTTCTTTCACCCATTTAAAATCACAGAGCTTCTCCTGTTGACCTGTGTCTTGCCAGGACTAATTATTCACTTATAAGGTGCTTCCATGTTCCGACTCAGTGCATTTATATAGAGCGATACTTATTTGGGGTTAAAAGAAAATGAAGGGTATGGCTGGATGCTCACAAGAGTTATCATGTAGGGTGGGTCATCGGGTAGAAAATTATCTCTTACTGAGGAAAATTTTCTTTTCAAACATTCTCAGTGTGAAACTTGATATGCATAGCCAGAGAAGGAGTGCTGTGTTGCGAATACAGCAAAAATTAACCATTAGAGGTGGGGTGTGCAGTGTATTTATTTTAACCGATACCGTATCCTACTTGGAAATAATGGAGCTGAGAGCAGGAGAGAAGGTGGTTCAAAAAGCAACAGGAGGAAAAGAATCCAAGCAAAAGTGAAATTGCCTACACTAAGAGAATAAATAAAAAACCGTAGGAATTACTTATTGGTGTAGTCTCAAAGGCCTCATAAAAAGTAACTCTTTGATTTACCTCCTTTTTTTCATGTAGTGCTGCCAGGCAAAATTAAAAATGGGCCCATGAAACGAGCGAGACTGAGACAGACATAAAGAATGCTTCAGAGGCTCCAGTTTTTAAGTGCTTTTCACTTAATTGTCTGTGGTTGCCAGCTATGGAGAGATGGAGAAAAGGAACATGCAGGGCTGGCTTGAAATACTTGCAGAATATATCGAGACTGAGCACTGTGCATGGTGCATGCTAATGGCTAGCCTCTGCATTGTAGCTCTACTCTGACGCTGTTATTCTCCTTCCAACTGTGCTTATGCCAAGACTCAGATATTGTAGATTGTTAGAGCAGGGAACATTTTGCAGAGGTCTACTAGTGTAATTTCCTCCAGCAATATCGATGATTCCAAACTTTTTGATATTGCCTTGGTTGGACATACTTCTGAAAGTGAGAATGGGGAATAAAATTTCTCCTCTTGGCTTCAGTGCAGCTCTTTCATATGGTGTAGTTCTCTGCCTCTTTGGTGATATAACACACTGATTCATATGCAATAAATGTTCATTGCATATCTACTACAACAATTATCTAACCACCATAATGATATAAAATGATCACAAATCATAGGGCTGTGCAAGAATAAGTGATTATTGTGTCTGGGGATCAGCTGGAACACAATTAAGTGACTCTGCTGATCTTGGCTGGGCTCACTTATGAGTCTTTAGTTGGTTTGGCTGGCTGTTGACTGATCTAGAATGGCTTTGGTTGGGACATCTGGGATGAATTGGCTCTCCTCCATGTGTCTTTTATTCTCCACTGGGATAGCCTCACCGTGTTTTTTTCATTGTGATGGCAGAGGCTCAATAAAGCGGATAGAGACACATAAAGCCTCTAGATGCAGGCCCAGAATCAGGACACTGGAACTTCTGCCACACTCTCTTGGCCAAAGCAAGACACAGATTAGTTCAAATTCAAAGGATAGGAAAGTAGACCCTCTCAGTTTAGTGAGAAAAACTGCAGTGTCATATGGAACAAAACAAGGACGCAGGAGATGGCTAAAAACCAAGTCATCGTTGTAATGTACCACACATACTATATGCCATTCCTGTAAGGTATTTGTAGAAATCCCAAAATTCTTTTACCTCAAGCTTCTTTTCCTTTCTAGCAAGTGATACACATTGTCAACAGCCCATCCTTGTTGCTAGGAAGAAAGAACAATCCTATTTCACTCTATGTCATTCTCATGTTTTCTGGCTCTTTGTGGAAAGCAGTAGTAATGTAAATGAATATAGCAGGAGCTCTTTTATTAAACCTTGTAACCTGGGCTTTAGGCTGAATGACACTGAACCCCACAGAGTGGGGATGCTGTTGATGCCCTGGTCAGATCCCCTTTTTCTGAGCTAGTGAACCTATTCCCCAGCTTCCCTGAGTGTTGGCTGCTAATGGTTCATACTTGCCCCCTTTTTCAGAAAATTGCCTTCATTCATACAAAGACTGCCTTGCTCCAGGGGTTATGCACATACTCCCGGAACTTCTTACCCTAGCGGCCTTTAGCCAATGATGAAATTAAATGGCTATATAAGAAGCTACCCTTTTGCCTCAAGGGGGAGCCAACTCAGTGGTGTAGTTTGCACCAGAGCACCCCATTGGATCAGCATGAAGCTAATCTTTAGCTGAAACTACGTCCTTGCTCAACTCCTTCTTCTGCCCAATCCTAGTTACTGCACTCCCCTTCTCCCGAGAACACTCCATCGATAAATCATGTGCAACTCAACAGCTGTTTCAGGCTCTGCTTCTAGAAACCAAAACTAAGATAACCATCTAGCATAACATATGTCAAAGGGAAGAAGGCATTCTCCTCTTCTTTTTCAAAGACCAGCTTGTAGCTCTGGCTCTAGGGTAGCTCTGGTGTAACAAAGGTGGTTTCTAGTTAAGGGGAAGCAGTGCCCAGCAGGCCATGGAGGTGATGTCTGGTCTAAAATGTTTAGAATTGTCAATCTCCCCTATGAGTCACCCTGAAGACTTTCAGACAACTGGCTGTGACTTGGAGAAAAAGGAGAAGGAAATCCTGTGTAAGTAAGAGAGAAAAGAAATCAGTAACATTGGGATTGTTAATGTTGATATGAATCACCTATACTAACAATCCAATTCTTGAATTACATTGGTATCTTTAGTAAGCCCAGTGATTTTGTTTCACAATTTCTGGACTAAGCATGTGTCTCTGTATGATGCCTAATGGTGAAGACGTATTGGAGTACACAATATGTCAAAAGAGCTGCTGACTATCTCCAAGTCTTCACAGGGTCCTCAGGAAGGTCCCTGTGCAATTAACAGTATTAGGTCAGCTATTAAGGAGTACTTAAGCTTTGATATTTCCCATCAACCCTCTACCTAGCATTCTGCCTCAGTTTTTATCCTGTAATTCATTCTCCAAACTTTGGTAGATTGATCTTGTAAAAGTTCATTCTTATCTTGCTACTCATCTGATTAAATACGTTCTACAAGTTAAAATTCAAACTACTTTATCATGTCATAAAAGGCATTTACAGACATGGTCTCCATTGTATTTCTAGTCTGCTCCTTCTTCAGTTTTGCAGGGTCTAGACTGAGCTACTGGCTGTTTGCTGAGTAGTCCAGGAGTCTTGCCCTACTGGCTCTGCACACACGATTTTCATTGAGTTGGTGTGTCCTTCACATTCTGTGGCTAGTAAACTTCTAATTATCTTTCATGATTTACCTTTACCCTCTGCTTTTTGTGCAGTATCTCCTGGTCATATTAATGTCATTTTTACCACAGGATAAATTATATGCTCATTATATTCATTCTGAGCACCCAGGGCACACTGAACTTCCATCTATTATAGAAATTCATTGATGGATGAATGAATTAGAATGCATAATTCTTCTAAAATACCATCCTAAGCTCTGAAAGCACCATAAACAAACACAAAATACACAAAATGCTTCAAGAATAGTAAGCCAAACAGACTTCAGGCCACAATGACATTTTTATTCATAAAAGATAGATGTTGTTATTACTTCCGAGGATTCTTGCCCACCTAGTATGCCTCCTTGATGTTACTTGCAATTTAATGTCTGAATTGCAGAACTTAGAAAAGGTTCATTCCTTCTATATTCACTTTTTGAGACTTTTTATCATAAAAGATGTTAAATTTAATCAAATGCTTTTTCTACATCTATTGAAATATTCATGTGATTTTTATCATTCATTTTGTTAATGTGATGTATTACATTAATTGATTTGCATGTGTTAAACCAATATTGCATGCTAGGAATAAATTTATATGGAATTTCAAAACACCCTGAATAGCCAAAGCAATTTTAGCAAAAATGACAAAGTTGAAGGCATCACATGCTCTGATTCAAATTCTACTACAGAGTTATAGTGATCAAAACAGTATGGACTTGCATAAAAACAGATAGTTAGGCCAATAGAACAGAATAGAGGGCCTAGAAATAAACCTAAACATATATGATTAACTAATTTTCAATGAGGGCACCAAGAAGATACAATGGAGAACAAAAGATCTAAACAGGCACTTCTCCAAAGGCAGGGTGAGGGGAAAGGCCAACGGGTAGACAAAAAGGTGCTTAACATCACTAATTATCAAGGAAATCCAAATCAAAACCACAGATCTATGACCTAGCACCTGTTAGGGGTGATTACTAGGGCAAGAGAGTGGGGAAAATTAAGAGATGTTGATTAAAGGTAAAAAGTTGTTATATAGGATGAATAAGCCTAGAGATCTAATGTACAGCACAAGGACTATAGTTAATAATACTGTATTGTCAACTCAAAATTTGCTATGAGAGTCGATTTTAGGTACTCTTACCAAAGGAAAAAAGAAAATGATAGCTACATGATAGACATAGATGATAGATATGTTGTGAGATGATAGATATGTTAATCTGCTTTACTGTAGCAGTCACTTCACTAGGTACCTGTGTATCAAAACATTTTGCATGCCTTATGTTTATACAATTAAAAATGGATTGGAAACAAAAAACATGTACAATGGTTTGAAGGCAATTGATTGTAACTAACAAAGCAGGTGAGGTCCTCACTCATTCCAGCTTTTACACTGTGGGCAGTTTTCAATTTTTTATGTGTTGATAAAGAGCACAGAAAGAAAGAGGCAGTGTTGCCGGGCCAGTGAAGCCTATGTTGAATCTCAGAGCTTTCAAGACTGGGGGGGGGGACTTGAAAGGTGAAATCCCAAGGAAAATATTTTTATCTTTTCTTCTCAAAATAATTCCCTTGACTCCATTTACCTTAAACAGCATCCATGACAGTGCATATCTTGGATGTTCTTTCAAAAAATAACTTACTGAGGAGTGCACCTAGTTCACAAATTTCAGCTGCAGCATCTTCAGGGTCTTCCTCAGTTGTTTGAGCCAAGGCTCTGCTTTTTGCAGCCAGACCTCAGACAGAGACTTAGCATGGTGGGGGTAGTTAGGGACCTGGCCATTTTTGTATAGTATGAAACTACTGTGTAGGCAGTCATTTCACCACATCTCTCTGATGGGCTAGCTGGGACTTTCTAAGCTGCACTGCAATCTGAGGCTCTTACTATGTAATTCTCCTTTCTTCCCCTTCTCTTTTCATAGGTCTCAGGCCTGCATCATGGCCTGAGGGTTCTCTCTGTCTAGTTCTGCTTCCTTTCCCATTTATATGTCACAAGAGATACTCAAAATAAATCCATTTCACTTCTAACTTTATCTTAGTATCTGTTTCTGGAGACCCAATTGACATGACCCAGCAATTATTGCCTCTATTCTTTGTTCCCTTTTATAGGAAAATGTCTTGAAATAGTTTTTAAAGTCACCATCTGTAAGTCCCCTCCCCCAACTGACTTTTAATTCACTTCATTCAATCATGCTTTAATAACCCCACTACTGCTTGCTACACATACACAAATGCATATACTACTTGGAAACTGCTCTTTTTGATGTCATTACGGAGTACTTCTCCATTGCTAAATCTGAGGATCAGTTCTCAGCCATCAGCTGATTTGCCAGTTAATCACTCCCTCCACCTTGATTTGATGTGCATTTTTCACTTGACTTCCAGGACTCCATTTCTCTCTCTCTCTCTTTCTCTCTCTCTCTCTCTCCCCTCCCCCCCATCTCTCTCTCTCTCTCTCTGTGCCTCTCTTTTTCTCCCTTCCACTCTCACCCTTTTTATTCGCATAGCTCAGTGGCAACTCCTTCTAGGTCTTCATTATGATTCTTTTTTTTAAGATTAGAGTGCCCAGAGCTCAATCCTTGGACCTCTTTTCTTGCTTTATTGATGTTTTCTAGGTGATTTGAGTCTAGTGAAATACTGGTGACTCCTAACCAACCAGCCAACTCAGCCCTTTCTTTGCTCAAACTCGACACTCATATGCCCACCCGCTGTCCACTGGAGGTTTGAAAGATCCCTAAAACGTGAAATGTCCCATCTTCCTCCTACTCCTGAGCTTTCCCCCTCTTAGGGTATGACAATTACATCTTTCAACCTGCTCAGGCCCCATACCCTTCAAAGCCGCTTTTTCTTTTTCTTTCTTTTTTTTGAGACGGAGTCTTGCTCTGCCGCCCAGGCTGGAGTACGGTGGCACGATCTCGGCTCACTGCAAGCTCCGCCTCCCGGGTTCACGCCATTCTCCTGCCTCAGCCTCTTGAGTAGCTGGGACTACAGGCGTCCGCCACCATGCCCGGCTAGTTTTTTGTGTTTTTTTAATAGAGACGGGGTTTCACCGTGTTAGCCAGGATGGTCTCGATCTCCTGACCTCCTGATCCACCCGTCTCGGCCTCCCAAAGTGCTGGGATTACAGGCTTGACAAGCCACTTTTTCTCACAATCTGCATCCAATCCAGTTAGCACTACCTACAAAATATCCAGACTATATCTAGAATTAGTCCATTCTTTACTTCCTCTACCAGTACTCTTCTGGTATGAGACACTATCATTTCTCCCCTGGATAATCACAGTAACCTTTCCTAGCCTCACTTCTTGTCCCCGTCTGTAGTCTATTCTCAATAGAAGAGCAAGTGATAGCTTCCAAAAATGCAAATTGAATCCTGTTACTTATCTATTCAAAATGTTCCACTGGCTTCTAGTTTTACTTAAAGTCAAAACCTGAGTCCCTACCAAGGTCCGTAGGTTCCCCAATACCCTCCTCTTCCAACTCCTGATGTTCTCTCCTGTAATACTCTCCTTCAGCCCATTGCCTTCATGGCCATTTTCCCAATGCACCAGGAATCCTCCTGCCATAGGGCCTTCTCTTTAGCTGTTCCCTCTGACTTGACTGCTTTTCCATGAGAAAAATCCTTAATAGACTATTTATTAACACTATAAGAGCACCACTCCCGAATGGTCCCCCTTAATCTACTCAACTTATAACACTTATCAATACTTAGCCTTCCCTAAGATTATCTTACTCATTATGTTTACTCTTTATTATCTATAGGTAGTTTATTGATGGCTGAATGAATCAGACTGAATGATTATTCTAGAAATTCTTCTTCAATGCTGAAAGCAAGTACTTCAGATGAAATAATGCACACAATGGTTCAAGTACAGGGAGAAGCAGCACGTAAGCAGGGACATTTGGCTCTTTTTTCTCTTACATATTTAGTGTCTGGTATATAGTAGATGCTTAGTAAATATTTAGTTTAATGAATGAAAAGTTGTTAATCTAAGGGCTCTGATCAAGATGGCTAAATAGCAGATGAATATGGCCAAAAGCGTCTGACCAAAGACTCTTCCACTAATGCATAGGTCATGGGCTTGTTCATTCTATTTAGCCTTGTCACCTCCTGCTAAACGTCCTCAGCAGGTGACATCTGTTGTCTCTCTAGCTTTTTCTAATATACTTTCTAAATATATTATCAGTCTGGCATTAAAGATACCTGAAGCTTCTAAATAAAGTAATATGTATTTTTGTTGTGTCTATGGGTTATTCAAGAAATAATAACCTTTCCTCATTACTGCTAGATACATAAAATTTCCCAGGAGTAAAGATATCATAAATGACAATGTAGTAGGTGCTTTTGTTTCATGTTTAAAATTGCACAACTTTCAAAATTCAAGGGACTTTATTTAGCACAATTTTGAAATGATAATGATAATATCACATTTTTTTAGGGATGAAGTGAGGATTAGATGAGTCTACATGTGGAAGCCTTGGTCTGTTTCTTGGAGCATAGGCAGGACTTTCATACATGTTAATGTCATTTCCTTCCCATAAGAATAAAGAAAAATCTGTACTACTCCCTACCCCAACCCCCTTATGCCATGCTCTTCTTTTCAGGAAGGCTTTCTTGGGATGGTAATTTATTTCATCGCACATGTCCTTCCCTTTGGCAGAATGAGTGCTTTTTTATTTGTCACTAGTAATTAAATTTCTTCTGTATTTTATCTTTGGAGTGTGCTACGAGCCACCTATGTTTTTTTTTTGTTGTTTCCTTACTTTGAACTTGGTATTATAGCGGAACCCAATTCATTTTTTTGTTTATTCATTAATTTAGTCAGCCCTAATATACATATTTATTGTGAACCTATTCTGTGTCCAGCTCTGCACTAAACTTTGGAGATAAAAATGCAAAGATACAGTTCATGTCTTCCAGGGTTTTCCAGTCTAGAGGAGGAAAAAAGGCAGACACTGTAGATGTATGAGACATTAAAAACATCATAGACGAATTACAAAATGTAATAAAAGTCTTAGGGAATTCAAAAACAAAGATTGAAATTGCCTAATTCTGTCTGGGGCTGTCATGAACACTCAGAAAAAGCCTGATCTGAACAATTGGGAGAGTAAGTGATTTGCCACAGAGCTCAAGAATGGGAGTGTTGGAGAGGGGAGAGGAAAATGAAGGCAAAGGTGTGTTAGTATGAACAACCTGGTCAACTAGGAAATGTCCAAATAAATCAATGTGGCTAAAATTAGGGAATATGCAGTGTGGCCTGGACAGGTCATGAAAGCCCTGGAATGCCATCTACCATTTTTGCTTTTCTTCTTTGGGCATTAGAAGCCATGGACAGAAGAGTCTCTAAACTATTGCTTTGGCTATTTGTGCCAGAAACTAATTATTGATTATACCTGTGTCACAATTTATATTTATCTTTCAAAAATACTACAAATATATAAGATAATACTATAAATATATACTGTACTATATAGTAAGGACAAAGACAAAGGCTCATAAATATAGGGAAAAGAAGAGCGGTAATAAGAATCTAAGAAAGCAACTGTGAATCTGAGGCTTCATTTTGAGTAAAAAAAGGGGAAAACTAAAAGCCTGATAGGTTACTTTTTTCTAAGAAAGAGCAACTGTCTCTACTTTGGGTTGCATGCTCTCTCAAGTTTGAGTTTAGAAAGACCACTCTTTTGTGAATCTTTGCATAAAGGGTCATTGAATAATCGTCAGAGGCATTGTCTTTGAATGTTTTACAGATATGCAGAGGTTTGTACTTTGAACTTCTCATTTTACATTCAGCCTTTCAGGGAAAGGCG
>NW_012107775.1:1412986-1421456 GCF_000951045.1 Mandrillus leucophaeus | reverse complement strand
AATAAAAGTCTTAGGGAATTCAAAAACAAAGATTGAAATTGCCTAATTCTGTCTGGGGCTGTCATGAACACTCAGAAAAAGCCTGATCTGAACAATTGGGAGAGTAAGTGATTTGCCACAGAGCTCAAGAATGGGAGTGTTGGAGAGGGGAGAGGAAAATGAAGGCAAAGGTGTGTTAGTATGAACAACCTGGTCAACTAGGAAATGTCCAAATAAATCAATGTGGCTAAAATTAGGGAATATGCAGTGTGGCCTGGACAGGTCATGAAAGCCCTGGAATGCCATCTACCATTTTTGCTTTACTTCTTTGGGCATTAGAAGCCATGGACAGAAGAGTCTCTAAACTATTGCTTTGGCTATTTGTGCCAGAAACTAATTATCGATTATACCTATGTCACAATTTATATTTATCTTTCAAAAATACTACAAATATGTAAGATAATACTATAAATATATACTGTACTATATAGTAAGGACAAAGACAAAGGCTCATAAATATAGGGAAAAGAAGAGCGGTAATAAGAATCTAAGAAAGCAACTGTGAATCCGAGGCTTCATTTTGAGTAAAAAAAGGGGAAAACTAAAAGCCTGATAGGTTACTTTTTTCTAAGAAAGAGCAACTGTCTCTACTTTGGGTTGCATGCTCTCTCAAGTTTGAGTTTAGAAAGACCACTCTTTTGTGAATCTTTGCATAAAGGGTCATTGAATAATCGTCAGAGGCATTGTCTTTGAATGTTTTACAGATATGCAGAGGTTTGTACTTTGAACTTCTCATTTTACATTCAGCCTTTCAGGGAAAGGCGAATTTGAAGCTGACATTGTATAACGGCAAAACTTAGGGGGCCAGAGCTGTGAGACATGTTCAGAAGACAGGGATATGTGTCTTTTTTTTTCCCCTTGTATTGCTCATGGTGCCTAGCACAAGGTTGGAGATGTGATAGACTCTTTAATACAGGTATTCTTACATGGTTTACCATGGCAAAATCAACTTTGAATTTGGTTTGGTTTTCAGAGTACTTTTCATGATAAAAAGGTTCATTTGTTCTACTCTCAGAGCATGTGAAAATTATAAACTAAAGGAGAAAATAATGACGAGCAAATAATTGCCAAGGCTCCTATGGAGACTTCTCAGTAGAGCTGGATTTGGTAACTTGGCGAGTTGTCATTGGCAAATTTAGTATTCATATGTCAGACCTAGAATAATGCTAGATGCTTATCCCTCTTGCATGGGAACAGCCAAGAAGTCAGAAGACGACCACAGACAGAACATTTGTTGGAGAAAAGAGCTTTCATATCTTCAGAACTTGGCAATAAGTATTTTTAAATAATGGGAAGAATGAATTATTTGATTTCTGTGAATTTAAATTGCAAAAAGGAAATATGTGGGAGAAAATAGGTGCCTCCATCTTTAACTGGCATTGACAAAACAGCATTCACAAAGTGTCAACAATTTCCTTTGACATTTATCATTGCCCTAATGCTGTTAATCAGTGTGAGATTATTTTTCCTTTCACAAATGAAGAAACTGAGGTTCTCTATCTTCATCTCTATCTTCGTCTTTACTTCCACCCACACTGCAATCTTCAACTCCATATACCAATACCAGTTTTAAGCTGTGGCCCACCATCCTCAGTCATAGCAGTGCTCGATGTGATAAACTATAGAAAAATTTCAAACCAAACTGCCTAGCATTCACTGTTGTAAAGGACATGTAGAATCAACCAACTGATAGATACAAAGTAACATTGAAACTGGTTGAGCAATAATCACAAAGTTGGTGCTGCAACAGCTTCCTCAGTTGTACCTCTGTGTCCACCCCCCAGCTTTTTCCTGTTGCCTCCAGTTCCTCTCACTTGTACTTCTTTATTAACTATTTGTTAACATAATTTTCTATGGTTTTATTTCACCTAAGACCCAAACCTCTTCTCCTGGCTTGCATTTCCACTACTCCCTGCCCAAGCCTGAGGTTGCACAAGAAACATGGCTCTAATTAATGTCCCCTGTTCCAGGAATTTGAGTCATTGGGCCTGCAAAAGATTTTTGTGATAAATGAAATGTTTTTCTAAACCAAGGACTTAGGAATAACTTGAGGGTCAAGGACATCTTATCATATTTAAGGTGTGACTCTTATCTTTCTCTGTTGTGTTGTAAGGTGTCAGCGTTTACTATTAATAAGAAAGTTTCTAAAAGTTATGTAGAAAATTTTAAAAAAGAATGATAAATTTTGCTATAATGGAATCTGCTCAAGATAGAGCATTGAGATTAACTGGCAGACAAAGAGATAAAAAGATCTGCTAAGAAAGTCATTTAGTAGATAATAAATCTAACCCAAATGAGGCCTCTGGGTCCCACCCCAATGGATACAATATCCTAATTTCAGAAATGCAAATGTTATAGGATTAAAACAAAATGGAATAGTGAAAGAAGATTAAGCATAACCTGATGCCCTATTAATCTCAACCTTCCTCTGAGAGTCATGTTTCAGAGAACATAGCAAAGAACTCCCTAATGAAAGTATTTATGTCTGGGAGGCTATTCAATAGACACAAATAAGTCTTGCTTAATATGTAGATGTTGTGGAAGGGAGACTTCTATCTCCATTCTCTATGGCTTTCTGGAGGAATCATTGACCTATGCCATAGCCAGAATATATCAATGTTGTTTGTAATCACAGCTCCCACCACACTACTGACACTGCAGCACCTGTACATTGAACTTAGAAACACAAGACAAATTATGCAATTTGTGAAGTACTCAGAAAATGGCTACCATGGAAAGTTAACATTTAATAACAGCCTAATTACAAGTTTAGCTTATTCTAAGCTACACTGGATCTTGACTTTCTTACTGATTTATTATATCCTCTATTCTGTAGATTATTTAAATGCGTTAGAAAACAGTGGGCTTTTTCAATAACAAAAAGCATCAAATAAAAAAGTGAAAAGAATGGCGCTTTACAGAATTCAATTATTTTTACAAATGCTTCACATCAATAAAGAATCATCAATACTAGTCAAATCTGCACTGAAATTTTCAACAACTGAAAATACAAATTCCAGCTGTCCAATTTCAAGTCAACACAGCTTGTCTAAATTCAACCCTTTGACATTAAAAACAACTTGAAATTTATTGAACTCCTTTAAGCTGCAGTTTAGACTTGTCAGATACCCACAGAGCACAATTGAGGTGAGAAAATCCAACTTCTGTCATATATAAGGATTACAATCAACCAAATTTTCCTTTTTAGGCCTTCCAATTAGGTTCCTATTCAATGCACCGTTTGGTTCCTGACGTTGCTAAGATTCGCAGGGCACCATTTTTATGCACAGTGGGATCAATTGTTTTTTCTAGCCCAACCTAGAATAGACTTATTTCTAGAGCTTAAGGTCTTTTGGGAGCCAGAAAATAAGATTGTTTTAATTACTATTTGCCTCCTTGAGTATACAAATGTTCTGGACAGGTTAAAATCTTTCAGGCAATATATTATCAAAAGAAATGTTGACTTTCATATTATAAAACAAAAAATAGGCAATATATTATCAAAATAAATTTGAATTTTCATTTATGGATCTAAAATTCAAGGCTTGCTGCATGCCATGGTATCATGACTTCTAATTATTTTGATATTGTAGGTTCATGGATTTTTCTTGACCTCTGAGTCATTCTCTAGAGCAGGAATCTTTGGAAACAAAAATTTTATATTTTGTTCAGCTTAATAAACATATTCTTAATATGTATTCTGGACTAGACCTGGAGTGAGGCTCTGACAGCACAGAAATGGCGCAATCCCTGCCATCATGAAGTTCACAGTTTGGCAAAGGAGAAAAAATTAAAACCTCTATGAACATGAAGCTCCTAGGAGAGAGGGAAGAAAAGATGCTAGATAGTGGACCTGCTCCCTCCTGGCATGATACTGGTGGCTGCCCCAACTCCTTTATTTTTTTAGGGCATGAAAACACCAATCATGTCTGTGTTGGTGGTGGTGGGCAGGGGATGTTTGAGGGTGGGGCGGTCAACTTCTATAGATAAGTAAATATCTCCAGATCTGATCCTGCTTAGTCAAGGCTTCTTTTCCTTCCATCTGCCTTTGCCAAGACCCTGAAATGCAAAGCAATGGCATGTATAGTTAGTCCTCTCTATTTGTGAATTTCACATGTGCAGATTCAACCAACTACGGATTGAAAATATTTGGAAAATAATTAGATCTTTGGTGAACATGTACAGACTTTTTTCTGTCATTCTCTAAACAATATAGTTTAACTGCAATTTACATAGCATTTACATTGTATTAAGTATTATGAGTAATGTAGACATGATTTGAAGTATACGGGAGGATGTGTGTAGGCTGTATGCAATTACTATGTCATTTTATATCTGAGACTTGAGCATCTGTGACTTTTGGCATATGGGGGAGGTCCTCAAACTAACTCCCTTAGAGGGACAATTCTCCTGTTAGATCTTTTCGATAACCTGCAGCTGCCATAAAGATTTCTTGTGTGTATATCATGTGCTACAGAGTGTGTACTATGTGCAGGGCCTGGGCACTGCATTACATGTGGAGGTAGAGAAGCAAAAAAGTCTCAATCAGTTCTTTTAATATCAAAACTCATAAAGCCAACTATTTGGTGGTGAAAACAGGAAAAAAACAAGTAAAGGAAGAAAATATAGTTTTTTGTTGGTTCTATGAAGGAAAATAACAAAGTGTAGCAATAGAAAATGGTCTCTCTAAGGCAGAAACATTAAAAGTGGGATCTCACACATGAAGAGCAAGCCACGCAAAGCTGTGGAGGAGAGAATGTTTCAGACAGTGAGGATGAAGCTAGAGGGGATGAAGGAGAGTGAAAATGGAAGAGAGTAGTAAGAAATGAGGTTTGGTGTTTGGTTAGGATGTGGGCAAGGCTTTGTTGGTCATGACTACGAGTGAGGATCTTATTCAGCTCCCATATGAAGACACTAAAAGTTTTGAAACTTCTCATATGTCACCACATATGATTTGCATGTTTAAAAACACTCTTCCAGTTCCTCATGGAGAATGGGTTTGTGTCCGTGGGATGAAAAGAATACCAGCATTTGCACTAGTTTAGGCTGCTGCAGTCATTTAGACAAATGTTGCTGGTGGCTTGGCCTAGGGCAGAGGTCATGGAAATGCTAATCCTAGGAAACAAGAATATGGGAACTTATCCTCTGTGGTCTGTTTTTCATGTCAAAATAGACTCCAGCTTTTCCAACAAAACTGTGCTTCATGAACCTGTTTATTCCTTCTGCCAAAATAGGAATATGTAGTTGGCACTGCATTACATGTGGAGGTAGAGAAGCAAAAGAGTCTCAATCAGTTCTTTTAATATTAAAACTCATACTCAAATGGGGGCAGATACAGACTTACAATTTATAGTGGACTAACAAGTGCAGCTATATAAGCTTATACAAAATGAATCAATTGCATGTAGAAGAGGATGATCTCCCATCGAGAAATGTTACTCTACATAGTGTGTGTGTGTGTATGGCAGGCTTTTCCACTGAGGAGGGCACCTGGGAGTCTTAAAACATCTAACATTCCAAGGAAGTTGGAAGCTGTTGGTATGTAAATGGCCTCAACCATCACCTCCTTCACTTCTTGCTCTTAGAATACAATTTGACGTAACTGCTGACTAAAGGATTATAAGGCTGTACTTTATTATATAGTTACAGGAAAGAAGCAACACACTAAAATGTTTCATGGTGGAAACTCAATGAGAATGATCAGAATTTAGGATACTCTTTGCCAAAGTATGTCAATAGAAAGTTTATTTTACAAGAAAGTGAAAGACATGGAATCCAGTGATTTATCTCAAGAAGTTGCTAGTTTATCAGAGAAAGAGAAATCCCAAGAGAATATGTAACTATTAGTAAAGTGGAGCTTGTGTCTGAGTTAGATGCAATGTCTTCTTGTGGAGTGAGGAGAAAGAGCTGATTTGAGCCACCGTTCTACACCTCCAAGATACCATGGACAGTCTCAACCCATGGGGCATCCTAATGCCTGGTAAGGGACCTTAGAGAATCATACAATTTGGGAACCTGTCACTTACCCCATATAATCCAGAGGACTAGAACCTAAAATATTTGTTAAGTGCTGGTGGCCAAAATCAGTTCTCTCATGAACCCCCTACCATGCTCTGGGTCTTTGTCCATTTCAGACTCATATGTAATTGTGACCTAATTTTTTCTCTCTTGCTACTGAATTTACTGGAGAAAGAATTATTATTGATGCTCAATTAACAAGACACAATTAGCACGGGCTTTAGAACTGGCAAGATTTTAATTTGCATCCTAGCTTTACTACTTAGTAGCTGTGTAAGTTTGACCAAATGATTCAATAATTGTCAGACTCAGCTTTTTTTTTTTTTTTTAAATAAAAAAATTTTTTTTTCTGAGACAGGGTCCAGCTCTGTTGCCTAGGCTGGAGTGCATGGTGTGATCATGGTTAACTGCAGCCTCAACCTCCCAGGTTCAAGCAGTCCTCTCATTTCATCCTCCTGAGTGGCTGGCACTACAGGCACATCACACCACGCCTGGCTAATGACATGATCTTATATATAGAAAATACTAAAGAATCCCAAAATAGAAAATATATATATATTAGAATTAATAATTAATACATGAGCTGAGCAAGGATGAAAGATATATATTACAATTTTTGAATGTTTTTGTAGTGACGGGGTCTCACTATGTTGCCTAGGCTGGTCTTGAGCTCCTGGGCTCAAGTGATTTGTCTGCCTCAGGCTCCCAGCAGCCCCAGTTTTTCATATCAACAAAATGAGGATAAGGATTATGGTTTTGGGAATATTGTGAGGTTTACACTAGATGATGAATGTGAAGTGCCTAGTTAGTCTGATGCTTGGTACATGGTAACACCCAACACATATAAAAATAATGCAATCAGATTTGACTTTTTCCTAGGCACAAGCTATGGCATTCTGTAGTCTATTGCACTCCATCTCTCTGGACTTCGGGTACTGCTTGGACTTCTCTCTTACACCTTGGCCCTTTTGAAATCTATTCTAATTATCGCACAACCCAAAATGATTATTTTGAATCATTTCAGACATAGAAAAAAGTTGCAAAATAAAATAACCATCTGTATACCATCTAGATTCAATAATTAACTAATATTTTGCCATATTTGCTTTAATTTTCTGTATATTTATGCTTTTTTGTCTAAGCATTTGACAGATACAGACACCATGAGCATTCTCCCTAAATATTTCATTCAGCTTGCATTTTCTAAGAATAAAAATATTCTCCTTCACCACTACAATAACATTATGACTCTTAGGAATATTAATACTAATTTCACATAATCACTTAACATCCAACTCAGACTCAATGTTCCTCAGCTGTCCCCAAATGTCTCTTATAGCTGCTTCTTTAATCTTTAAAGCAGCATCTAATTAAGGTGCATACTTTGCATTTGGTTATGTCTCTTTAATCTGGAACAGTTTTCCCACTTTTTTTCCATGATAATAATACTTTTTAGAGTGCAGACTAGTTTTCTTGTAGAATGCCCTAACTTCTGAATTTGTCTAATTAAAACCCATTCCTCTGACTCAAAGCCACATTTCTTACTCAGTGCCCCAGTGGTTTTTTGAGTTGCCACCTTGTTGCTATAATGCATGCTAATACCTTGAAACCTTCTTCTAGCCTGCAAGAAAATCATCAGAGGGTCTTTAGTCTTCGTATTTTCACGTTAATTTGATTGAGGGAAGTTCCAAGGTGGAAAGTCAGGCTTGGAGAGGATGCTGAGGAGAGCTCTGTGCTCTTTCCACCAAGAGGACTGAAACCTGGGAGAAAGCCCCCCTTGCCTAGCATAAGGGAAATGCTGCCCTGGAGAAGGCCTAGATGGCCAAAGTGACTTCTGGAAGGCCCTTATAGGTTAAAGAGTCCGCTGAGAGGTGGCTCCTCAGCAAATGGCTCCTGGAGCACTCACCCAACAGCAGAGGATCTCTCCTTGCGGTGCCTTGACTGAGGGCTGCAGAATTTTCATAGGTCAAGAGAGGCTAGTTTGCCAAGGATTCTAATTGAATCCCTTGCGGGACTTTCATGGTTTCCAGACCACAATAAAGCCATGATCCTTGCAGAAGAAGCTAAGGAAATTTGTCTGGCTAGACACGTTAAGTTTTGTTTCTGCCTCTTCCCTGTAGACGAGCAATGTGTAATGGAACTTTCTGCAGTGATTGCAATCTTCCTTTCCTTTTGCTGTGCTGTCCAATATGGATCTAGTAGCCACATGGGACTATGAACACTTGAAATGGGCTAGTGTGACTGGGGATTAATTAATTTTACATTAAATGTAAAATATTTACATTTAATTTAATTTTAAATAATTTTCATTTAAATATAAATAGCTATGTGTGGCTAGTGGCTACTGTATTGAACAGCATTGCTGTAGATGGTGCTGCCACTGAAACCTAATTTCTAGATTTGGAGACAAGGG
>NW_012107775.1:1410582-1411071 GCF_000951045.1 Mandrillus leucophaeus | reverse complement strand
CTCCTCCTTCCCTCCCTCCTTCCCCCCTCCCTCCTTCCCCAAAAGGTAAGTTATCGTAGTCTCAAAGAGTAGAAACCCAGATAATTCAGGAGGCAGATTATTTTTTTATTAATGGAGAAAATCAAGACTTGATAATCATATGCATGAAATTTCCGATTTACTTCAATGCCAATGGGGAATTGAATTTTGAAGACACCTGGGCATATTCAAATACCAACCAGTAGAACCAGCTGGGTTCTACTTTAACTCAGACTCATTAATTCATTTGAATATTCTCTGACTTCTGTGTCCTCCCCTTCTCCTAAGAAATATAGAAGATTAAAAACAGTCTCATCCCTAAGATAAGAAGCTGAATTCATAAATTTTTGATTTGGTATATTATTTAATACTTTAGGATCTGATGCACTTTCAGTGAAAACAAGGCTTTTGTAATTTAGAGATATATGAAATTCTCATCACACAAGAAATGTGGATCCCTTTGAGTTATGC
>NW_012107775.1:1407410-1410532 GCF_000951045.1 Mandrillus leucophaeus | reverse complement strand
AACTCTGATTCAGAGTTGACAGAGATTGAATTTTCAGGATTAAATTTCTCTGAGAGAAGGTTAGCAACACTCTGGCTTTGTCTTAATAAGCTGTAGTTTGTGATGCGATTGCTGGATAAGACATGAACCATATCAGAACAGAATGGCAATGAAAATGACCACAAAATGAGACGGACAGTAACAACTACGTTTTATTATGTGTGAAGTGCTTGGCACTTGCGTATTTTACATATATCTAATCTTTATAATGACTAATATAATATGTATTATGACTTCTTATAGATGAGGAAACATGATGTTCAGAAAGGTATATGACTTGGTCAAGAACCCACAACCAGGCAATGAGAGGGATATGAGGCAAAATCCAATCTACCTGATTCCACAGACAGATTCCACAAGCACTTTCTAGGGCTTCTGATTGTGACAGTGATTTTCTACCTTGAATCTGGTCTACCTCCATCTCTGTCTCCGTCTCTCTCACACACGCATGCTCGCTCACTTTCTCTCTCTCTCTTTTTCACACACACACCACACACACATACATTTGTGAATTTCTCAAGCATCAAATATTTACTCCTTCAATTTCTAAACTCTTAAATGGAAAATAATTTATCCTGACAGAGTTGTCAAATACATGTATTGACTTACCTTGTCCTACTAAAAAATTAATCCTTTCTTGGTGCACATAAATTGTTTTAGAACTGCAGTGTGATATATGCAAGTTTTAGTGAGACAAGTAGAACAGTTTGCCATACATCAACCAACTGCAGATCACTACGGTTTTTTTTAATAGTGTGCTAAACCATACATAACATTAAATTTACCATTTTAACAATTTTTAAGTGTACAGTTTAGTGGCATTAAGTACATACACTTTGTTGTATAACCATCTCTATTACCTATCTTCAGAACTTTATCCAGCATTCCAACTGAAATTCTGCACTTATTAAATAATAACTTCCCCCTCTCCTTTCCCCCAGCTCCTGGTAAGTATGATTCTACTTTCTGTCTTTGTGAATCTGACTTCTACATATGTGGGCTTGGAGCTTCCTAGTCTGCCATTTTGCTGATATTACTTCTCAAGTCACCAAGTTTTTAAGGCCAATGCACTTCTTGTCCACAAGTGGTAGAGGTGAAAGATGAATTTAGGGTGTGTGTGTGTCTGTGTGTGTGTGTGTGTGTGTGTGTACTGCAGGGGGCAGGTGTAGGATCTATAAGGCAGACAGAATAAAACTGAAATTCCTTCATGGATTTAGTTCCTGTTTTTCAAAGAACAAAGTAAGAGAATAGTTGCCAACTACATATTCAAAATTACACTTTTCTTTCCCTCCTCCTTCCCTCCCTCCTTCCCCCCTCCCTCCTTCCCCAAAAGGTAAGTTATCGTAGTCTCAAAGAGTAGAAACCCAGATAATTCAGGAGGCAGATTATTTTTTTATTAATGGAGAAAATCAAGACTTGATAATCATATGCATGAAATTTCCGATTTACTTCAATGCCAATGGGGAATTGAATTTTGAAGACACCTGGGCATATTCAAATATCAACCAGTAGAACCAGCTGGGTTCTACTTTAACTCAGACTCATTAATTCATTTGAATATTCTCTGACTTCTGTGTCCTCCCCTTCTCCCAAGAAATATAGAAGATTAAAAACAGTCTCATCCCTAAGATAAGAAGCTGAATTCATAAATTTTTGATTTGGTATATTATTTAATACTTTAGGATCTGATGCACTTTCAGTGAAAACAAGGCTTTTGTAATTTAGAGATATATGAAATTCTCATCACACAAGAAATGTGGATCCCTTTGAGTTATGCAGGGAGGAATAAATATCTAACTTATTTTAACCTAATAATTGTCATTCCTTTTCTTCTTCCAAAATGCTAGTCATTTCTTATTGTTCTTTTTTCTCCCCTACCCCTATTGGCTCTTTTAAAAAGTGATCCTTTTGAGTTCAGCAGGGATAAAAGAGGCTTAAAGATAAGAAATAACTGAAGTCCCTGAACTTCATGGGGATTACAAGTAGAATTAACATGGCTATATAAAATGAAGCCACAGCTCAGGGGTTGGGAATGACAAGGTTATTTATTCTCCTAAATCCTGGGCACTGGTTAAGTTGTTATTAATCACAGTGAATTCATGACTGAGCCCAGGAAACTTCATTTGTAGCTGGCAAACTATTGGGTTTTTGAGTCTCTATCAAAATATTCTTTCTAAGAGCAATGTCTAAATATGGAAAAAAATCTAGCTTTTCAAAACTGTCTAAAATGAAGTTACAAAGGTATCGATCTTCCCCCACCTCCATCACCACACCCCAGAGATAAGTACCTTTTAAACATTTTCTTTTTTCATTCTTTTGGCACTTCCCATTAGAATTTTAAATGTTTTTATTTCTGCTTCTTTTTCTTAAGCTATCAACTTTAGACAGCAACAATCTACCTTATGCAATAAAAGATGAACAGAGCCAGGCACAGTGGTGCGTGCCTGCGGTCTCAGTTACTCAGGAGGCTGTGGCAAGAAATTGCTTGAGCCCAAGAGTTCAAGTCCAGCCTCGGCAACATAGCAGTAAACTATCTCTAAGATAAAGAAAAGGAAGACATTTTAGGATTTGTTTATTATTTTACTCTATATAACTTATCTGTATACTTCAATGTTGTCAATTATATTACTTTAGTTCTAGTAATTCCCTTTTTAACTGTAAAAGATATATATTCATATTTGTATTTCTTGATTTACCAATGTTAGAGACTGTTAGAAGGTAGAATAAATACAGTTTTAATTGTTTCTATTTCTTCTCATTTCTTCACCTATTAATTTTTGTTATTTTGCTTTTTGTTTTTTATTTTTTCAAATCAGAATTTCCACAAATATTTGTTTTTATTTTTTAATAACATATATGTTGTCAAGGCTTATAACATTTATATTGTTCCCATTATACTTGTAATTTTTTGTGTGTTTGGCCTGTAGGCTGATTTTCAAATTGAAATTCTCCAAAATAGTATTTACAGTAGAATCATGATTATGTGACTGTTACTCATTTTGAACCAAGTTAGCAACTAACTGTTCCCACAAAGGCGGATTTTTAATTCTGTGTCATTAAATCCTGCTACCTTCACTCCCAAA
>NW_012107775.1:1363671-1406268 GCF_000951045.1 Mandrillus leucophaeus | reverse complement strand
TTCTGTTTTTCAGGAAAACAATTCCGGGGTGTGTTCTATGAGATTCCTAACGGTTCCCAGCAGGATGGAGTCCTAGTGGCCTACAATGGCAATCCTCAAATAACACATTATTGAATTTTCTTGTTCCTCTCTTTTCCCACTGTTGCTGTTTTTCATACCTGCTTCCTGGGATCACCTCCCATATAAACCATGTTTTGTCTTAAGTTTGATTATGTGGGCATCTTCGTCAGGGTAATTAGGATATGTAGGAGGCCTGGAACAAGGAGTTTCTCTGGAACTCTGTAAATTTCCCTCTCCAACAACCCTTTTCCTTGGGTAGGAGAACTGACTGAGTTCTGTGTGTACCGTGGGGTGTTTTAACAAACAACTTCCCTGTAGAATGCCTAGATGTTTTAAGGTGTGGTTTTCTCTCTTCTATTTGCCGTGTCAATATCTTTTATCTATTTTCTGTCTGCTAGAATTTCTTCTCATTTTCTAGTCCATGAATGGCACCTTTTTTAATTCACTAATATCTAGATAGAGAAAAGGCAGTGTGGGGTACCACGATAACCCAAATAAAGAGCTCTTTACTCTGGAGGTGGGGCACTGTGGTGTTTTCACTCCAAGAAGGAGTTCCTCATTTCTTTCTTTTTCCTGGATGCCTGAGATCTAAGTCCAGAGCTGTCTTTCTTTTTCTCTGCATCTCTCACAGTTTCCATCCAGGAGCCTTGCAGATTGCCTGCTTTCTTTAGAGAAAAGTTCATCCTGGCATTATAAACTTCTGTTCTTTGCACGTGCTCTTCAAACAAGGAATGGAGCAGGATGAGAAGACTACTGCCCTTCTGTCTGAACAGCTAATTTATGACCATGATGATTAACTCAGATATATTTCCACTTTGGCATAAGTTGACTGTGCTTGAAATTTCCCTGAGGATCCATTCTGAAAGATGTCTTTTATTTGCGTTGTTTTAAGGTGTGGTTTTCTCTCTTCCATTTGCCCTATCAATATCTTTTATCTATTTTCTATCTACTAGAATTTCCTCTCATTTTCTAGTCCATGAATGACACCTTTTTTTATTCATTTAGATAGACCATGTATTAGGTAAACATACATATGTTGAGTCTATCATCTTGAACAATTTCTCTTATTTTAGATGATGAAATTATAACTGACTTAAATGACTTGTTTGGTCACATAGACATGGAACCTCAGAATCTAGTAAAACTTCTTCAGATTCGAAATCTTGTGTCTTTCTATTTCATAATTTTGCTTAGAGCTCTGAGTATAGATGAGGCAAACTTCACGTGGAAAAGAAGCCATATTTTATAGATTCCAAAAACTATATGGAATCAAAGAGAACTAACTCATAGAAGCAAAATTTTGGAGATAAAACAAGGTATCTAAGAGCAGTAGTGATCTCAGAGTAATGGGTGGATGACCCCCTATTGTTGCTCCTTCTTTTAAATAAAATCTTACTTGCAGGAGACATACTGAATGCATTTGGCCTTGGTGGCAGCTGGAATTCAAAAATCCTGGGTTGTGTTAGTTGACTAAGACAACGTTGTAGTACTGGTAGAGAATTCTGAAATTAGAAGAGCTTCAATCTCTTCTAATCTAGTTGACTCTGGAGATTCAGGCAAATCATTCTGTTTCTGAGCCGTATTTAATTTCCTTATCTGTAATGTAAGGAGAAAATCAATAACTTTAATATTATCTGATTCAAAATGTAAGCAAACAGAGGAAGGTGATTGGCAACTTAGTTAATTGGCAGGGTTACTGGTAAAGAGGGAACACTGGGCATGATCCTTATAGGTTATGACATTTGGATAACCATCTTGCATCTTGGTCCAGTAGGCCAGCTATAGTAATTGCTGTGGGTTATGCTGAGTCTAGGACTGGATTCCAATTAAGCTATGATTTTCACCCGTGCTAACTTGGGAAGGGCAGATCCATACAGAGCAGTCCTCAGCTAGCTAGTTTGAATTATTCCTGGATGGATGCCTCCCACTGAAGAGCACCTGGCATTTTTACCAAGAAGAGATCTAGCCATTCCAGCAACCTCTGATTCACTCCCCCTTTTTTCATCATCTATATTTCTCCATGGCTATTCCTTCCAAAGAGAAGCTATCGCTATAGCACACCTAACTAGAACAACTTTACCTCAAGGATACAGCTTTTATTATCTGCTGCGGAGCCTGATCTAATGCTGTCAGGATAGAGCCTGGTGTTCTGGGGAAAACTTCAAGTTATTAAAGCCAGTCCTAATGGCTGGCTTAGATATGGCCTCTGTCTTGATTTCCCTGCATAGAACTTCTATCTTTTATTAATTTGGTGACTCCCCAGAATTTCTATTCTGAGGAGCCTAGTACCAGTTGTATATTTTAAAGGGAGAGCTGTGGGTCTTTATTTAAACCTGTATATGCATACATTACCTTGTTTTATTAAACTACATTGTCTTGCTCTTGTCGGTTTTATCCTTAGGGGTTTGGACATGCCCCGTCTCTGTACTTGATTCTGCTGAGAATACAGAGGTTGACAGAAACATGATGGCACAATACTCTGTGTGCACCGACCTAGGGCCTGGCATGCTTCATGTAGATACCTCCTATCCCCTTTGCACCTGCATTTGTCTCAACCACAGGCCACAGGAGCTAACATTCCCAGCCTTTGACCCACTAATTTTTGGCTTTTGCCAATCCCCGTTGACTCCCATGTCGGGCCTGTGTTCACCAGAAGGATCCTCATGTTTGCAGACTACATTAAGAGGGAGGATATGCCTCTGTGAATCCAATTGATGGGTGTCTCCTGTTTGCCAGGGAAAGGCAGGGCCATGGCTCTCTCAAAGCCATGCTCATAAAAAGCCTCCTCTGCATCTACTTCCAGTCCCATTTGATTCTCAAGCAAGGAGTTCCATCCAAGAAGGAAGCCGTCAGCTGTCACTCTCTTTTATGAATCCTTAAGAGAAGGACAGTGGGAGAGTTGAAAGGTTGGCAATCACAGTGACAATAGGCTATTACAGTCAAGTTAAGAGCCTTCTTCTTTTGCTCCTTACCCGCAACTGCTGTTCAAATAATCAAAAAAGGGTCCTCACTGAAACTGATTTAATTCTCAAGAGGAATGAAAGACATTTAAAGGGCAAGTCAACTTCATATATGACATTAAAAGGTTTTAAAATACTGTTTTGCTTCTAAAGGGTGTTTGTAAATGTCAGAGGTAACATATTGATTACAGTCCTGGCAGTTCTTGCTCAGGGCTTCTTAGCTATCTTTGGCTTAACTGATGCTATTGACTTATGCTCATGGTATGAAATATCTCAGCCATCTTACTTTGTTTGCTTAAACTTTTCCAACCCACTAGACTTTATCTACATGTGAATAAAAGATAACATCAAATTAGTGGTATTTATAATTCTCATGCTTTTTAACGTCTCGTGAATTATATAAAGTTATGAAAATGACTATAGGAATTGGCCTACAAATTCTTGAAATGTTTTATAAGTTCCTACAAAATATTGAAAATTGGTTGCTTTGAGGATATAATTCTGAATATTGAAATAAATTAAAAAGCCAACTTGGAAGGGGACACATAATCCCCTTTAAGTCAAGATCGGGGTATAACCTTTCCCATATATTCTGGGTCCAGTCCTCTGTATTGAAAAGAACTCTGATGCTTTATTTGCTGATACTATTAATGGGAGCCAAAAACATTGTGGATAAAGGTGATATTGTCATGGTGAATCTCTCTGAACTCCTGTTCCCAATTTGTAAAGAGAGAGCACGATTGTTCTGACTACAGGATTATATTAAGTCTCTAAGGAAATGAGGATAGTGCACATATGTACTCTGATTTACAGTTTACAAAGGCCGTTCAGTAATTGGTGAAGCTGAAACCAATGACTTTCCTTCTGATTTTCAGCACCATTCAGAATCTAGACATAGAATATGTTTATGGCATTTAACCTAGTCAGACAGTAGATATGGCTCTAAGTCATGGCCTACACCTGTGAGCCTACTTACATCAGCATTTGCCAAATGTACTTGTAGCTGTGGTCCTGACCTCACAGAACTTGGCCAAACAGCAAAGACTGCCTAATTCAAGAACTACTGGTAAGTAATAGATCTATTTTGTTTACTGTTCTAAGAATTTTATACAGTGTTAGGTGGGATGGGATAGACACTTCTTATTTTTATTATGAAAGTGATAACATTTCCATGATAAACTATAACAATAATGAAATGTGTAATGTAAAAAATAAAATCCTATCCCTGATCACCCTCTCATTCTCTATTGGTAATCACTGTTAACAGTGATTTATTTTTTTTAATATATATTCCTCCAGAACCTGTATATTTTACTAGGAATAAACACCCATTCATATGCTTCTGCTTCTTTCTCCTCCCTTCATCCCTTCCTCCCTTCCTTGCTCTCTTCCTTCCTCTCTATTTTTTTTTCATCTATATCATATAGGACATTTTCTTCTATCTCTACATGTATTGGCCATTCTTGCATTGCTATAAAGAAATACCTGAGACTGGATAATTTATAATGAAAGAAGTTTACTTGACTACGGTTCTGCAGGCTGTACAGGAAGTATAATGCCAGCATCTGTTTCTGGTGAGGCCTCAGGAAGCTTTTACTCAATGGTGGAAGGTGAAGGAGGAATAGGCCTCTCACAGGGCAAGAAGAGCAAGAGGGAGGAGGTTGGGGGAGGTGCCACACACTTCTAAATATCCACATTTTATGAGAACTCACTATCTCAAAAATAGCACCAAGCCATGAGGAATCCTTTCCCATGGCCCAAACACCTCCCATCAGGCCCCACCTCTAAGATTGGGGATTATATTTCAACATGAGATTTGAGCAGGGGCAAATATCCAAACTATGTGAGTACATATAGATGTACTTTCTATTTAATGACGTTACGTGGATGTGACATAATTCTTCAATTACATCTCTGTCAAGGTGCATTTAGGTTTTTTTAAAGTTGTTTTTTGTTTGTTACTGAAAACAGTTCTGTAAATATCCTTAAACACAAAATTTATGTGATTTTGCAATTTGGGTAAAAGCCGTACTTCTTTTTGCCCTGATTTTTTATTAAGACATTTCCAAACCTACAGTAAAGTTGAAAAAAAAAAAAAAAATCAGGAATGCTCAGATTTCCGTTTTTCTAGAGTCACTAATGGTGACTCATCCTTGACCACTTTTATTTGTGCTTTATCCTTCTCTTTCTCTGCATATATATTGAGAATTTTATATATTGCAGAATCATTTGAATGTAAATTGAAGATACCATGATATATCTTTCCTAAATAATTCAGCATGTATCACCTAGGAACTAGGTCACTTTCCTACATAGCTATAATACCATTGGCACATGCAGGAAATATAAAATTCACCCAATAATGTTATCTAGTATATTCAAATTTTCTCATATTTTTTCAAAAATAGTTTTATAGATGTTATAACTGTTGTGAATATCAGATCCAGGCAAATACCATTCACTGCATTTGGTTGTTAAGTCTTTAATTCTAGTCTCCTTCAATCTAGTACAATCTTGGCATTTCATGTTGTTACTGTTGTGACATTGACTTGTTTGAAATATTTGGGTCAACTATTTTACAGAGTGCCCCACATCTGGACTTGTCTTTTTGTCCCCTCATGATTAGATTCAGGTTAAAGATTTTTTTCCAAAAACTATTGAATAATGTTGTGTACTTCCCATTGCATCCCATCAGAAAGCAGTGAGATTTCCGTTTGTTGGATAATGGGTGACGCTCAGATAATCACTTAGTTAAGGTTGTCTCTCTCCAGATCTCTCCATAGGAATTTTTAATTATGCATTATATTAACGTGTTTATTATTAATAAGTAATGCATGATTACTTTGAAATTGTATGACTATTCTATTCCCTAACAACATTTACCCAGTCGTTTGCTTTTCTATTAACAATCACATTCTAATAGTAAAATGGTGATTTTGTAATTCTACCATTTCTTCATTGGGTACCGCTCATAGATTCCCCTCCCCTATCCCAGTGTACTATAATCTATCACTGTGCTCAAACTGTATTAAATTTGCTGGTGGAGCCACTGTCTTTTGTCTGTCTCCTATGCTCTGATACTTTTTTCTTGCTTTCTAGAGAAGATGTTCCAGCATTACTTCATGCTGTCCAGGTCCTAGACATAGAATCATTTGCCTCTTCAAAAGTCTGGATCCCTTTAAGATATGACTTGTATTTGGAAGCCAAAGTATGGATGCTAGGTGTGCTCATGGCCATTGGAGTGTGTTTCTAGATCCAGGAATGAGCAAACAATGGCCTGTAAACTATATCCTGTGTGTGGCCTGTTTTTGTACAGCCTAAGAGCTAACAATTATTTTAAAAATTGTAAACGGGAAAAAAATCAACAACAACAAACAAATCAACAAATAACCCCACAAAGAAACAGTTTCTTAAACACCAGAATGACCAAGAAGTCTATGCAACAGAGACCATATACTGCCCAGAAAGTCTAAAGTATTTACTGTGTGTCCCTTTATAGAAAAACTTTATCAATCTTGGTTCTATTTTCAGTATACAGAGCTAGAAAAATTATTTCATAAATAATATTGAGTTTATAAAGAACTTAAAAGAGAACTACCATTTGGTCCAGCAATACCATTACAGTGTATACATCCAAAAGAAAATAAATCATTTTACCAAAAAGACACCTGTGCTTGTATGTTCATCATAGCACTACTCACAATAGCAGAGACATAGAATCAATGTAGGTGTCCATCAACAGTGGATTGGATAAAGAAAATGTGGTATATATACATAATGGAATACTACACAGCCGTAAGAAAGAACAAAATTATGTCCTTTGAAGCAACATGGATGCAGCTGGAGGCCATTATTCTAAACAAATTAAGGCAGGAACAGAAAACCAAATACTGCATGTTCTCAGTTATAAGTGGAAGCTAAACACTGGGTCCACATGGACATAAAAAACGGGAACAGTAAACGCCGGTGACTCCAAAAACAGGGAGGAAGGGAGGAGAGCAAGGGTTGAAAAACTATCTGTTTGGTACTATGCTCATTATCTGGGTGATGGACAGGATCATTTGTATCCCAAACCTCAGCATTCATGAAATATACTCAGGTGACAAACCCGTACACATACCCCCAAATCTAAAATAAAAGTTGAAATTATATTTTAAAAAACCCTGCTACACGTAAGTTTGCATAAATTGTGCTCACTTAAAAAAATGTTGAGTTTATAATACCTCAACTTCAATTCTAACATCACAACTTTTTCCTATCCTTCTCACATTGTGTATTAGTAATTTCCTTCTCCCAATTATCAGCAGAGTTTCAACAGCAATATATTTTCTCTTTCCTATAATGTGTTCCAGTTTCAGAAATACAACATCAATACCAATTATTAGCAGAATTTCAACAACAGCAATATATTTTCTCTTTCCTGTAATGCGTTCCAGTTTCAGAAATACAACATCAATACCATCACTAACAACAAATCTAATTCAAGTTCAAGATTTATTTACTTATTTGTTGTTGTTCTTACATGCCACTAAGACTGTACAGTCAGGTTACTGTGTTTAAAAGTAAGTCAATTAATTATTCTTCTCTGTGCTTATTTCTATCAATGTGGTATGCATTAGGTTAATTAGTTTCTTTTTGTATTCAATTTTTGGGTATTTCTTTTTCTTTCTTTTTTCTTTTTTTTTCTGAGACGAAGTCTCTCTCTCTTGCCCAGGCTGGAGTGCAGTGGCGCAATCTTGGCTCACTGCAAGCTCCACCTCCCGGGTTCGTGGCATTCTTCTGCCTCAGCCTCCCGAGTAGCTGGGACTACAGGTGTGAGCCACCACGCCCGGCTAATTTTTTGTATTTTTAGTAGAGACGGGGTTTCACTGTGTTAGCCAGGATGCTCTCGATCTCTTGACCTTGTGATCTGCCCGCCTCGGCCTCCCAAAGTGCTGGGATTAAAGGTGTGAGCGACTGCACCCAGTCATGTATTCCTTTTTCATACTTTTAAATTAATTTATATTTGAATGTTATAAAATATCTACATGATTCAAACATTGAAATAATGTATCAAGCTAAACTTAGACTAATCTTATCCATCCCTAGAACTATTCTTTCTACCCTATTATCCACCCCTATATATAACTGTTTTAGATTTAGTCTTTTGTGTTTACTTTTGTAAAAATGATAAATGAGAATATATATATACACACACATATACATATATGCAAACACATTGATAATATATTTCTATATTTTAAATTAATGTACAAATTAATATATAATATATAAATAATCAGCTAGGTATTTTGAATATACATTTATTTTTCTTATGTCATCTTTCTTACACAAGATGTCACATATTATATGTACCCCTTTATACCTTAACCTTTTCACTTAAAAATATGGATAGAAATTTATAAAAAATCTTTCTCATTTTTCATGGCTGCAAAGTACTCCACTGTTTGGATGTATCATGATTTATCCCACCTTTCTCCTAAAGACAGGGTTGGATTTTTGTTTGATTCTAATATTTCACTGTTACTGTGAATAATCTTGCATATATTATTTTTTATGGTGGAGGTGAGACTTCAAGGTAAAATTTTAAGGATTGAGAAAACTATCTCAAAGGGTAAATGCATGTGTAATTTTAGCAGACATTCCCAATTGTTCCTCCATGGGGGTTGTTCCATTTTTTTACTATCACCAGCCATGTATGAATATGCCTGTTTCTCCACAGCCTCACCACCCGAATTGTGCTTGTTAATCACCTGACTTTTTGCCAATTTAATAGGTGAGAAGTGATTTCCTAACTTAGTTTTGGTTTGTATTCCTTTTTATTATAATTTGAAGAACTTTTTGTATGTTAAAGGACAGTTTGAATTAATACTTCTGTTTTATATCATGACTACTTCTGTTTTTACTTACCTTCCCACCAGATTTTAGGTAAATGACCTTATTCTTAATTAATTAAATCTATATGAGAAGCCATAATTTGAATCTGGCTTCATGCACTAAAATAAATGTATGCTGTAATTACTCTTGGTCACTGTGGCTCAGATGAAAAAGTTTCTCTACAACAAACAAATGCTTACTTCAGCGATAGTTTTGGCTCTGAGCTGATGTGCTAGGATTCATATAAATCAAGAATAATGCAGTTGACAGTGATTGCAGACTGGGTGAATCGTTGTCAAGATTTTATGAAAATCCAAAATGAGAAAATGAGAATGATCTCATGACACAAGGAAAGTGGGAGAGTGGATACTAGCTGCAGGATCAAAAACTCAACTCAGAACCTTGTAGAACAGGTGCAAAACTGCCAGGTCCCATGAGGTTTGGCAGCTGCCTATTCCTGTGAGAAATGCCTAACAACCAGAGACAAATAGCTGTTACTGATTCTAGAGAGGCCTTCATTTTACTTCACAGTGCCTGGAAAAAATACATTTATCAGACAAAGGACTCAAATCCAGGCAATAATAATGCCTATAAATCCTAACAAAAAAGAAAAATACATTAGAAAAGTGGGAAAAAGTCTGAAACAGAAACTTCACAAATAAAAGAGTATCGGTGTTTAATACATAAACATAAGCATGTTCAATCTCTTTAGTAATGCCAAACAAAAATTGTGTCTAATGGAGTCAAACAGGCAAGGAAGACTTTATTCAAGACCATTGCAATGGGGGAGAGACATGAAATTCAACTCCTCTGAAACTAAAGGCAGGACAGTTTTCAAGCACTGGGGTGAGCTAGTGGAAAAGTGCTGGAAGACTTTAGTGGGGAGCATGGTCCATGTGATTAGGCCGTCTGTGTTTGCTAATTGGCACTTAGGGGTATTAGGATTCTACCCTTCCACAGAAGCTGTAGAAGATAAAGGCTCCATCTTTCTTGATGATTGCATTTCAAACGGATGGCTCCCAGGTCCTTGAGAAAATCACTTCCGGGTTTTAAAACTGGCCAAAGACAGGAAGAAGATGTACATCTTAAAGAAGGAGAAATGTTCTGGGGCCTAAAGGAAAAGTGGTTCTGGGGCCTAAAACCAGGAAGAAACCAGTCTAAAGTTTAATCAAGTTGAGGGGACTGTTAGTTCATCTTGATCATTTTCAAATTATTCAGTAATCTTTAGCTTCTTATGGTTATTTTACTCTAATGCTACTGATGAAGTTCTGAAGTTGGTGGCAGAAATCTAAATGAAATAATACATGTCAAAGTGCCCAACACAGTGTATTGTCTACATAGCATGTGTGTTAAATAAGTGAACAAATGATTGGATAAGAATTGGGTTCCTGGTGAATTTGTACACACAACTTAATAGCAGGATGTGAGCTTGGATGAGTAAAGTATCATAAATGAGTGTGTTGGTTAATCTGCCAAGTGTTACCAAATGTGAAATTATATCCTCCATATAAAGTGTAATTGGAGTGTAAAACTGAAGGAAGGTAATGATTTAGTTGTAACTGCCACTTCAGGTCTCAAGAATGCAGCTTCACTCACATTATAAATACTAATTGGAGTAATGGAAAGCACACACACACGACATATTTAAGAACTGACATCGTATCTATTGAAGGATAACAAAAGATACTCCCTCCCTCTTTCAACAATTACTCTACCACTGCCAAGGTGTAGTTAGGGTCATGGCCAAGATTGTTAAAATATAATATTACTTTCAAACTGACATTAATCTGGAAAAGAGGTGGTTTTATCCCCCTATTAAGAAAATCATTGCTCAAAATATTATTTTTCTTACTACAGATCATGTAACAAGGTTAAACATGTATATTTGAACTTATAACTGTCCGACTCCAGGCTAATATTCTTCCTTTGTAGATAGAAAAAAATCTTCAGTTCTGTTTTGCTGGGGGCATTTGCTAGGAAAATTAGGAAGTACTCAATGTCCCCTGTAATGTTATAGCTTAAAATAAAGTGGGAAAATTCAATAACCGCCAACTCCAGCAAGTTATTTGCCTCTAATTTTAGATTGCTTACAATAAAACAACAACAGTAACAAAAGTGACTGCTGTCATCACCTTCACTGTTGGAGTGATAGTTCTACATTTGTAAAACAAGGAAATGTGATGATTATTCAAGGACTGTGCTTTTTTTATGCACAAATGGCCTGCCTGCCTGTCTGTGATAAAAATGAGCTGACAGCCTTTGGCTGTTTTCATATAACATTTGGGTCCAGAATGTCCCTAGTTACCAACAGGCCTCCCTACTTTTAGTTCACATGCATTTTTTTTCTCCAGTGTAGAAGTAGGAATTCCTTAAGACTCAGCAACTTCCACCAATCATTGGCAGCTCTCATACTTCTCTAGCTTCATTTTTGTGCTATCACATATATACAGAAAAGAGCACAATTCATAAGGGTAAATTTTCACAAATTGTAAACACATTTGGTGATTTTTTTAAAAGTTAGATCAAGAATAGAATATTAGAAGAACGTAACGGCCTCTCTTAGGCCCATTTTGGTCATGACCCTTCATCCTTATTAAAGTGCGTTTATTATACCATACATTAGTTTTGACTATTAACTTCAATAAATGGAATCATAGCATATACTCTCTTGTGTCTTGCTTTATTTCATTCAATATTATGTTTAGGTAATTCACTTATTTATATTAGTGTATTATGTTTTCTTATAGAAATCCACCACAATTGATCTACCATTCAACTATTGATAAATATGTAAGTTGTTTCAAGTTTTTGGCTATTATGAACAAAACCTGTTATAACCATATATATTAAAAAACCATGTGTGTATATAACCATATATATATATATAACCATATATATAACATATATATATATATAAAACTGTGTATAACTATATGTATATAAAACCATATATATGGCCAGGTGCTGTGGCTCATGCCTGTAATCCCAGCACTTTGGGAGGCTGAGGCAGGAGGATCAGAAGATCGAGACTATTCTAGCCAACATGGTGAAACCCTGTCTCTACTAAAATTACAAAAATTAGCTGGGCCTGGTGGTGCATGCCTGTAACTGCAGCTACTCAGGAGGCTGAGGCAAGGGTATCGCCTTAAACCTGGGAGGCAGAGGTTGCAGTGAGCCGAGATTGCGCCATTGCACTCCAGCCTGGGGGACAAGAGCGAAACTCTGTCTCCAAAAAACTAAAAACAAAAAATGTTTACATACGTAAGTTACTGGAAAGGGGGTCCCAGTGCAGACCTCAAGAGAGGGTTCTTGCACCTCATGCAAGAAAGAATTCAAGGTGAGCCCATACAGTAAAGGGAAAGCAAGTGTATTAGGAAAGAAAAGGAACAAAAGAATGGCTATTCCATAGGCAGAGCAGGGCTTGGGATGCTCAACTAAGCATACTTCATAGTTATTTCTTCATTATATGCTAAATGAGGGGTGGATTATTCATGAATTTTCTGGGGAAAGGGGCAGGGATTTCCCAGAAACAAGTGTTCTTCCCCACTTGAGATGATATAAGGTAACTCCTGGACATTGCCATGGCATTTGTAAATGGTCAGGGTGCTGGTTGGAGTGTCTTTCAGCATACTAATGAATTATAATTAGTGTACAATGAGCAGTGAAGACAACCAGTGGTCACTTTTGTTGCCATCGTGGTTTTGGTGGGCTTTGGCCAGCTTTTTGCTGTGTCTTATTTTATCAGCAAGAACTTTGTGACCTGTATCTTGTGCTGACCTCCTATCTAATCCCGTGACTAAGAACATTTACCCTCCTGGGAATGCAGGCAAGTAGGTCTCAGCCTTATTTTACCCAGCCCCTACTCAAGATGGAATTGCTTTTGTTCAAAAGCCTCTGGCATATACGTGCATTTATTTAGTATATACTTAAAATATATTTTAAAATATATAGCTGAGTCATAGCATATAGGGATGTTCAGTTTTAGTAGATACCGCCAAAACTTTCCCAAAATACTTCTGTTGTTTCATACTTCGGTCAACAGTTTTGAAGCCTTCCAGTTGCTTCATATTCTCTCTGACACTTGATGTTTCCAGCCCTTTATTAAAATAAATTTTAATATTTCTAATGAAGTAGTAATAAAATATCACTGTAGTTTTAATTTTTCATTTCCTTAATGACTGACCAAGATGGCTTTTTCACTCTCCTGAGCTGAATTAAACTTTTGACAGATTTCTTCCTGGTTTTAGGCGCCAGAACTACTTTTTCTTGGAACATTTTTCTCCCTCTTTAAGATATACATCTTCTTCCTGTCTCTTACCAGTTTTGAAACCCAGAAATGTCTTTCTCAAGGACCTGGGAGCCATCTCTTTAAAATGTAATCATTAAGAACGATGAGGCCTCTATCTCCCAATCTCTGTTGGAAGGTAGAAGCTTAACTAAGTGCTAATTAGCAAACACAGATGACCTAATTACATGAACCACTCTCCCCACTAATGTCTTCCAGCACTTTTCCCTTAGCTCACCTCAGTGCTTGAAAAGTGTGCAGCCTTTAGTTTCAGAGGAGTTGAATTCCATCTCTCTCCCCTATTGCAGTAGTCTTGAATAGAGTCTTCCTTTCCTGTGTGACTCCATTTGGTTCAATTTTTATTTGACATTACTCGAGATTGAATGTGTTTATGCTTACTTATTGAACAATTGGATACTCTTACTTGTGAAGTTCCTGTTTAAGACTTCTTCCCACTTTTCTATTGTATTTTTAATTTTAAAAAAATTATTTGTGGGTGTTATGACTACCTGAATTTGAACCTTTTTTGATATGAGTATTTCCCTCACTAAATTGCAAAGTCACATTTTTACATAAATCGTGACCATATGTATACATGATCTGGTTCTGAACTCTTCTATTCTGTATAGCTTGCTTTCTTGCCATATGCCAAAGCCATTCTATTCTTTATTGTTGGTTTTTTATATGTTATATCTGTTAGTGTAATTGTTCTAAATTTGTTCCTTCACCCCAAATGGTCTTGGCTGTTCTTGGTCTTTTGCATTTCCATGTGAATTTTGGAATCAGCATGTAAATTTATGCAAACACACATTAGCTGAAGTTTTAGTTGCGATTACATTGAATCTATAGGTCAATTTGGGAGATGCGTTTTTAATATTTCACCTTCCATTTCATAAATATGGCATGACTTCCCATTATTTTTAAGGTTTTGAGTTTGTCATAAAAGTTTTTAATTGTCTACAGAGAGATGTTACATGCCATTTTACAGATTGAGTCTTAGATATTTGGTGTTTTTGATAGTATAGAAAATAGTATTTTATAATTTTCATTTTCTAGTTGTCTGTTGCTAGTATATATAAATATACACCTATGTTGACTTTGCAAACATTGACCTGTGTACATGCATGTATGTATTTTTAAATTTATTTAAACATTTTCCTCTCTATATAACCATGCTGTATTAAAATAATGATGATTTCATTTCTTTCTTTGGCAATCTCTCTCTCTTGCACGCACACATACTTTTTGCTTTATAGTATTGACCTGAACCTCTAGAACAATACCGAATAGCATTCCTTCTCCATCAGAAGGAATCTTTAAATATTTAACCATTAAACATGTTTCAGCTTTTAAATTTTATTTGTTTTTGTATGTATTCTTTGTTATATTAAGGAATTTTCTTCTCTTGAATTGCTAATCTGTTAAGATGTTCTAATAAGGACTACTTGAAAATCCATTTTTTTTGTTTTTTGTTTTTTTCCTTGATAAGGGCTTGTCTCTTCTCAGTTTGCTTTTACTTTTGTGGTATAATATATTAAAGGCTCTGACTCAATTCTTTCATGTTACTTCATATTTTGAGTCCATTGAAAGCTGTACATGGCATCTTAGCCACTTAGCTGCAACTCTCTTCTGGGCTGTTTAGATTCTTGTCTTACCAGGTAGAAATCACAAAAGGGGAATTTCTAGAGGAAACACTGAAAAGAATTTTAGGTTCATAGCAATGTAGTTCCCACCTCTGGGATCTTGACTCCTCCATATTTAACTGCCTTTGTTACTTTTCAATCCCTTTAGTAGACTTTTTAAAATTCAGCTTTTCAATAGTCTGAAGGTTTAGCGCTAGAAGCAAATTCCACCATTTTATTTAACTGAGAATTATGTATGCTTCTACTGTAAATTCACCACTGTGTTAGATACAGTGACTATTCAAAGACTAAGGAATTTTCCCCTTCTCAAGAGAGTTGTTATGCAGTAGGGGTATAAGAAATACAATAAAATGCATTATGTACAAAATAGCATTGCAATCAGAGATTACAGAATTGAGTCACCCTCCTGGAACACTTGTTAGGACACATGAATTTTATAATTATACTTCTTTGCATGCTGGAAAACAATGGTTGCCTAGCTCAATTGATGTCATAGGTTAGCAACACGAATACCCTGAATTCGAATCCCAAATCTCACAAAATATTCTGTGTTCACGAACAAGCCAGCCAAGTAGAATTATATTCGATGAAGGGTTGTAAGAAACTTAACAGATTATACTGTTCGGTTCTCTCACTGAAGTTTCACACAGGCTAAAGTCACATAGCCAGTAGGATAGAAGCAGGAACCAGAATCTGAGGCTTAGCCTTCTTATGCTGTGTTTTCAAAATATTTTAGGTATGTAGTAACAATGTGTAAACATCAAAGGGAAAATCACATTTATATGTGGACTGAAGTTTCATGTCTTGGGAAACATTGATTGATTTCCCAATATTGAAGTGCAAATTCAATATTATATATATTATATAAATTCAATAGTGCACTTGAAAGCTGGTGATAGACTGCAAAAAGCAAAAACAAACACAAAACACATACACACACACACACACACACATCAAAAACTCAAAGTAAAATGATTCCTCTAGTTTAATTAGAAACAAACCATGATAAAACTACTTTTTCAGATTCCAATATGGTAAGCACTTTGTTCCTAGTCTTCCTATTACCACACTTGTCTCTCCAATTCATTCTTTTTTCCAGTTACTATGGTTTACATTCATAAAGTTTACATCGGAGTCATTAACATGCAGGCACACACACATACACTTGTAATATATATAGAATCAAAATTTCACAAAGCGATATTTAGTCCTCCAATATATGATCCAATTGATATAGGTGATCTATTTTATTTATTCTATTTCATTTAACAGTTATGCTGGCCTAGACCTATTACATTGATCTGAAGGAGGTTCAGACCTGCTGTCTGGAAAACACTGCTCTATATACTAGCCAGTTTTCTTTTCCAAATGTCAAAGGGTTGATTATATCAGCTCTGAATTAAAACCTTCCATTTTTAATCTCATTCTTCCCAATCACTGCACATATTATACAGTCAGAATCATTCTATATACAAGGCTTTCTATGGTATGGCTCAATCCCCCCTGCAGTCCTTCAGTGTACCATTTCTTCCAGCCTGCCTGGTCTGTTTGATATAGTTTTCTACAAAGCCCCTTCTCTCATCAATCTCAATATGCCTTTCAGTATTTGAGTTATGCCACCTTCTTTGGGAAACCTCCCATACTATCCAATCTGATTTTAATTTTCCTCCTTGTAAACTTACCATACTATAGTGGAACATTTAATTTTAATGCATAACATTTATGCATTAAACACATAGTTTATATCAGAGGCTGTTTATTGTGTATTGCTTTGGTATAGATACTGATATAATCCCTGTTGATTTGACGAGGGAACTAAGGCTTAGAAAAGTGATACAATTGACTCAAGTAATGCTGCTGGTGAACTGAAGATCGGTGGCTTGAGCTCAAGCACTCTGATCTCAGAGCTCTTGCTTTTAAACATCAAGGTATTTGAGGAGACAAAGGGGTAAAAACTACATTGTGTCTTATCTGGTAGTATCAATCCAAGCCCACAATTTAAATTTCTCTCCGTAGGTTTCTTAGCCTCTGATTAGATGTGTCAGGAATTTTGTTTGTTTGTATTTTCTGAGTTCCATGGTTTCTCTCTATACTTCTCTAGTATGTTGTTTGCATATATGTGAGATGCATAGCCTGAGGGATCTGCGTAGTATTATCTGAAGAGGTATTATGTTACTTATTGGACTTGTGGCTTTTAAAGTATGGTTGGTCCCATTCCTGAGTATTCTACTGGTGTTTGCTGTGAAAGTCTTTGCTGGAACTGGAGGTTTGCCTTCTTAGCTCAATCAGGGATCAGCAATTTTCTCTTATAAACTAATCCCCACAGCACTCTTGGATGTTGCAAAGGTCTCTGATCTTGGCTGTGTCTGTGTCTGACAGCTTGCTCTGGGCTCATCTCTAATGTCAGGTTATTTTACAAAAAAAAAGCCACTGACTTTCAGCCATGTTACTGTTTGCTTTATCAAAGGTCACACAGGAACTTCTCTAGGTATCCAAGCTACATGAAAGCCAAGAGAGGCTTGAAGACCTAACACGGCTTCTTTCTATGTGACTATGTTGTCAATGTCTATTTTTGTTTTTAATCTTCTAGTGAACATTATTTGAATTCTATTTTAGAACTCTTTTCTTACCCAAGGGTTGAGAAGATATTTTCTTGTTTCATTGTAGGAGTTTATAGTTTTAGCATTTATACTGGGTCCATGATCCATTCCCTTCCTCTGTGTTTCCATAATTCTTTAATCTAGGAAGGCCAGGGTTAGGGCTTCCTACTTCTTCTTCTTCAAGATATCCTTGGTCTTTACTTCAGGCACTGCTTAAATTCTTTATGATTTTATCCACCAAGATGCTCTCTGCATATGTTTACAAGAGAGATAAAGGAACTTAGAAAAATTCCTTCTCCTTTGTCATAAAACCTGGCTGTTACATCTATTATCTTCCTATACATTTTTTTGCTTGTTTTAGATAACAAAAGCTATTTTAAAACTATCTTTTTAGATATGCCTCTTGTTCAGGCTGTCCCTTGCTCAGGGAGAAGGCAATGTAGACACAATTTAAAAGTCGTGGGCATTTTTTTCTGCTAATTTTATTTATATATTTATACAATACGACCCCTATTACACAGAAGTTCCCCAGCATTTGTATAATGAAATAATTCTTCATAAATGAAGATATCCGAAGGAGTGTATGAGAATCTGGCTGCACATGCTAAAGGACAGTAGAATATAAAAATAGCATGACGAATAGAAACTCCGTGGTGGAAGTAGAGCTACAGCTGGAAGAATTACAGCTGGATTGGAAAGAAGGAGAACAGAAAATCAGCACTGATGGATAGTAATAGAAAAATAATTTAAGACTAGAATGGGGAGGGTAGTGTGATTGTGAGATAGAAAAAAAATTGGAACAAGGTAGAAGAAGCCAGGAACCTTACTTCTTCTCTAAAACCAATCTAACTGAAGTTTTCACATTTTTCTGTATATTTTTATGTATATATATTTCTATATATTTCTTTATATATATTTCTATATATCACTTTTCTGATACATAAAAATAGATATTATATTTTGATTTTACCTCCAGAAAGCATTGTAGTGCTATAATATGATATAATGCTATTTATATAGTAAGAAGCTAAAATGATGGTCATGGATAATATATTTTATTATTTTCATTAAAAAAATTCAGCATCTTTAAAAAAAATTCAGCTTCATTCATTCTAGAAATACTTGTGCATTTATTTCTCATCTTATAAGTGCTAGACCCGTGCAATACAAAGATGATTTTAAAACATCGTTTCTTAACTGAAGAAAAATCGAGGAACCCTGCAACACAACTGGGCAAAAGTCAATGACTGTACTAAGAGGTGTGATAAACACATTTATAGGTCATTTGAGCAGATTTCTGGAGTATGGTGTGATTAAATGGAGTAGTAACTAATACATGTGTATTTGTCAAGTTTCTCCCCAAGTGCATTCGGGATGCACAGCTCTCCTGTTACTATAATCACTCAATAATTTGAATCCAGAGGTAGCTATTTGGGTGGGTTTCATCACTGGTCAAAGGGAGATGCTCTGCAGTAGAGGAGCTGGGGAAGAAGGTAATGAGAGAAAAACTTGTTTTGTTGGGGAAACAAGATACTTCATTTGGAAATGAATATTGAATAACTAAATTTTCTCACCAAAATGAGTAAAGATAGAAGCTAGAAGCATGTGATAACTCTTTGGGGCAGAAAATGTTATGTGATACACATAAAATATTATGTGTATATATAGTATTTTATATAAATGTTTTAAATATAGTCAATATATAACAAGTGTCCGAAGCCTTTGGAAGATTTGAGTCAGCAAGGGAGTCCTAAAACAATAAAAGATGTTTTTCTCTGTGTATAGATTAAAATCAGTTTGAAAATGAAATTTAGTTCTGCTTCTCTGGAATCATGACAGCAGAGTTTCTCTGTGGTTCAGAAATATTTGAAAAGAACAATAAGAAAGAATTTAATTCCCAAGTGCTTGCTTAGCAAGCATGATGCCAGTTAAGCACTGTTCTTGCGTCATTGTGCAGATCCCCAGTGGACCAGAAGAAACTTCTTAATTAGATTTAAATGGTCCTTGTTTGCCAAGGTGCACTGTTCAGGGATATCTGGTGACTGGCTGGCTAAGCATTTGTTCTAGTTTTTGCCTCTTTTCTGTAGTATTCTGCTGAGATGTGACACTCTCTTGTTACTTTGCAGTTTCCTCTGACAACAGGTTAAGTTAGTCTGCCCCTGTCATATGTGGAACCTGATGGATGTCAAGGGATGAGACCAAATTAATTCAACAGGTGGCGGAGAACCCTGGGGGAGGAGAAACCTGCTCTGCGTGAATATGCTAATACATATTTCAGTGCATGATTATTCTGCAGTTCAGGAATAATTGAATTTGCATATCCCCAATGTTTAAGAATTGATTTCCTAAATGAGGAAATCTGGGGCATAATGACCATGTGCCTATGCATCACTGCACATTATTTCAGGATCCATAGGAATCTGCAGAGAGTAAATTACTTAGTCCCCTTGGATAGATGGAATTTTCATGTTGTTTTAGGAAAGTTGTGGGCATTTTTTTCTCCTAATCAAATGGAATCATTCTCTGTTCTAAATATAGGATCAGAAGTGCCTTGGAGGCAGCTGGGAGGGTAAATAATTAGCTAACCTACTGCCTAGAGAAATAGTTTAGAGGTTTTTAGAAACTCTGCACAAATGGACTGGCATATTATGCAAAATTCATTTTGGTTAGACTTTAATTTATCTAATTTATATAATTATTGAGAAAAGCAAACTGTGGACAGTTAGGAACAAGGAATCAAGAGCTTGTGCAAAGGAGATTGGACATGACAGTTCTACTAAAGCAATAATGACAATTACGTATGGCTGGATTTATTGCTGCCTTTTAACATAGCATATGTAAAGTTTGTTCTATATCCACCCCACTGTGTCCTCAACTGTATCTTTATTATTCATAAACTTCATCTTTATCAGGATCAAGGTCCTGTGAATGAAGGTAAATAATCATGTGATATGATCATACTTCTATAGCATTTCCACATATGAAAAAATTTGATTCTGAACCTATTTCTTTAAACTCTCTGGCCATAGGCAGAAGATAACAAAACCAGGACTCTAAAACAAGAAGATTTTATGCTTTAGAGAACATGAAGGGAACAAAAATTTTAGAAGGCTATTTCTAACCAGCCTAGTGCTCCCTCAAGGGTGGTTCAGTTGACTCAAGCAGCAATGTAAGAAAACCCTATATGGTTTATTATGGGCTGCTGTAGGACATTTAGGTTCACTCAGTGCCTCTGATGACTTTCAGACTTGTTAGGGAAGTTGAGTCATAGGTCTCTGTGTTATAGGAGGCATGAAGAATAGATTTTGAATGGGATTGGAGATGGTAAAATTTGAAAGAGATGTAACATTTGATTAAGTCATAAGCTAACAGGCTCTTGAGACTAACTCATTGGGAAGTAGCTCAGGTTGGGTGGAGAGCTAATGGAGTTTAGTCATTAATATTTCAATTGAGCTTTAGTCACATCAGCACTCACATCAACCTTCTTTCTTGTGAACCACAGAAACCATTTATTAGGAGGGCCCTTGCCAAGAGAGCTATATCATCTGTTTGAGAGACTGACATTTAGTAGGTCTTTGTGGCATATTCTTTTTTAAGAAGTTCAAACTACAAGTTGAAAACTGATCATATTGTCAGGCATAGGACCTACTGAAGAAGCTAGGAGTATTAGAAAAGGTGGGAATGGGCAGGGAGCCTCAGTAAACATGCAGAGTCCCAGAAGTCAAATTAGAAGAGTGAAATCTGGGGAGTAGGAAGAAGGCTGAAGTGCAGACAAATTATCTTTGAGGGAAACTGAGATATTCAGTCCAGATTTTTTGACTACCACACAGCTAGAAACATTAAACAGATGCACTTCTGACAAAGTTCCTAAAATCAGGCTCAAATAAGGTGCTCTCTTGTTTGTCCTTCTCAGTTCTTGACAAGCTTAATGTTAAGATCAGATGAGGAGGATGACACAAGTAAGGTGTTCCTAAAAACCTTCTTTGACCCTATCTCACTTTCTAAGCGATTTCCATCATTTTCTCTGCTTTCCTTCATAGACAAATGTCTAGAAATAAGGAGTTTCTGCCTCCAATTCTCTGATTACTCAATATGCTCATAAGCCTACCCCTTTCAGTTACCAGCTCATTCCAATTTGATGTCTTGTCACCACTCACCTGAAACTGGTTTTGAGTTGTTTTCAAACCCAAAGCACACTTCTTGATCCATACCCTATTTGACATTTAGGTTGTAGTTAATGTAATTACCACAACTTTGTTGAAACACTTTCCTTTCTTGGGCTACACATCATACTTTCTCTCATGTGAGCTCCATTACTCCTTAGCCAATCTCCCAGTTTCAGGGCTCTCTGAGCAATCTCTCTTCAGATGATTTATTCATTCACTAGATGTGAAAACCATCTGATTGTTATGAATTCCCAAATATATATCTCAAGGTAGAGCTGTTTGTCTCAGTTTCAGACTCATAGTCAGTTTTTAATTTTATTCACATTTGAATAGCTTACAGATATTTCAAACTTAACAAATCCAAATTTCAGGTGACGACCCCACTGTTATGACCTCATTTAAACTTAATTACCTCCCAATGACCCCACATCCAAATAACATAACATTAGGGGTTAGGGCTTCAACATATAAATTTGGGGAATGGGGGCAAAAACTTCAGTCCGTAACAGTTGAATAGCTCAGACACAAGTACAGTATTAAATAACCCAAGAACAGGACTGTTAGTTGGAAATTAGATTCCAGCCTCTTCATTAAGTTAAGGAATATTTCTTATTAGAAGTAGAGTTGGAGAAAGTTGGAAAAATTTGAAAAAAGAGACAAGTGTCTAATATTACTTTCAGACTCAGTGCAGTTGGATTGAGAAGCCACTAAAACCAGGGTAGTGCCTTTTGTGAAACATTATTTCTTTTAGAGAAATTATTCATTGTGATTTCTCAATGTCTTCTCTTCAACTTTAATTCTATTATTCATCTTTATAACTTATGTGCATAGCATAGAATATGGACATCACTCTTCCCATTTTATAGTGGAAGAAATGGATATCTAGAAAAAGGTATAACTTATCTGAGCTTTACTTTACATCAGAGACTATGTTGGGAGGATAATTGACATCCTCTTTGAAGCATGATACAGATTTTACCACTGTATGTTTCTCTCCCAAAGTCCTTGACCATAGTCATGTTTATGATCCTGTTAGTCATTCCCTCTTCAAGGCTGCTTATATTTCCAGTGTCATGACCTGGACCTGGTTTCTTCCTCGCTAGGACAGGGAAAACAACTCCAGGTATCATTATAGATGTGTAATCTTGGTTAAGATATTTGACTGCTCTTAGACTTAACTTCTTTATCTGCAAATTTAATACATTCAAAATGTTATTTCTGGTGCCTGATTTTCTATGATCCTGAAAAGTGACTTGGGAAAGGAAAAGTGTGGTAAATATGGTATTGATTACATCATTAATAACATTAATGACTGCCATCAATGCCAATATTTGTGGTAATAATCATCTATATCAATAAAAATTCAATGAGTATCTACTCTATGCAGAAAACTGGGAGGGAGACAAGAGTCAGTAAAATCTAGTGTCTCTCTAAATTAGGAAAATGCAATTACTCTAACAGAGTAGCTGGCATTACAGTTCTTTGAAGAAGAAATAGAACTCATTGCTAGAGATGTAGGTTTTTCTGATTAGGGATTCAGTTTGAACAGAGACATTGGCTAAGAAAGTTTCTAATATGCTCAGGGCCCATAGATGAAAGAAGATGGACAGGTAGATGATTTGAGGTGGTTTCACAGTGATATGGAAGCTGGGTCTGCCTCATGGAGAGTCTTATAATAAAGAGAGCTGTGGATCTGTGCCTCTCAATCTGGACCACCAGCAATACACCAGATAATTTGCAAAACCATGGTACATACCTGGCACATTCTCTTGAAGAAGCAATTTTATGTCATGATAAGTAATTTAAAATATTAGTTTCAAATGAAAAATATTTTGTAGAAAAATATAATTTAAAAATGTTTTATGACAGTATGTGTGAAATGTCAAAGTACTGTTGCAACTGTTGTAAGCTAATTCAAGCTTTAGCCTGAGAAATGCTAACCATAATTCCTTTCCTACCACTGGGGATATTTTTGATTAAAATTATAGGAAGCCTGCCAGGAAAACAAATGATAATGATGAATTTATAACCTGGGTTTGAAGACAAATGAGGGCTAACATAAAGGATGGTGTGGAGGTGCAGGGGAGTGGCTGGAGACAGAAGGATGATATGTTTATACTGCACAAATCCAGGCAGAGGCAGTGAGGGTTTTGATTAGGTTATTGCAATTAAGGTGGAGAGGAGAAGCTGGCAGTGTGAGACAAGGCAGAGGCGGGATCCATGGGCTGGACTGTGCAGTTGGATTTGGGGAATGAGAGTTGGTAAGATACAGGCACTGATAATGTTTCAGTTGTAGACAGCCTTTATGGTTGGAAGATCGAGTCATCTATATTGAAATAGGTTAAAGAAAAGAAAGTAGAATGCTAAAATACTCTAATAATCAAAACTGTTAGAGAAGAGTTACTAAAAGATAGAGATTCAGACTGCATCTGAAGTAATACATTTGACACTATCAGTATAACAATAAGCTTGGCTCTGTTTCAACTTTTGAGCTTCTCTCTGCCTCAGTATGATCAGAAGTCCCTGGCCATATATATATATTTTTAATTCACCCTATCCTTCAAAATCAGATTTTAGCTTGACCACAAGAGAGACTAATTGTACTCACTTCATTCTGCCATGAAACCAGCATCAGGACTATGTGCTGGCAGGGAACATGTTGGCAGCTTCTTGCTCATATATGTCTGTGGAATAAATAAAGACCACTCTAACATCTTCCATAAAACAATTTGTCAAGTTTCTACTGTGTATAGTAAACTATGCTAAATGGTTGCTATCTGTTAGCTCTGTTAATCCAAGTAGTGATTATCTTATCATTTTACAAAGCCAGAGATAGTAATTTACCTGACATTAAACAGTAAGTTCATTCCTCTTCATGGGACCATCATATGGGGTCAATATATATATCCTGAATGAATAAACGAAGAAAGATTACATGAATGCGTATGGGCATATATATGAATGAAATAATGGTAAAATTCAAGTCTGTATAACATGAACATACTTTTCCCATGCTAATACAACTCTCCAACAATTAGTAAATGAAGGGTTTAATAAGCAAATAATAATAAATATTAAAATGAACACAACATGTTTTATAGTTGCGGAAACCTTGGTCGTGAAGCTGAGTAGTTATGTCTGGAATCACTAGTGTCATTAATTAGTTATGTGATCTTGTGCAATTTACTTTAATTCTGGGATCCTCAGTTTGACCATACATAAAGTGGGCTAATGATGCTTACTGTCTTTACTAAAATGGTGAGGATCTGTTCAGACTCAGGTTTTACCATTAAAATGAGAACTTTTCAGGACTTGAGTCTCTTAATTTGGTGGCCAAGACTGGTCCTAGAGTAGCCTATGGTCCTGTGAATAGTCTTTCTAGACCTACATTTAGCAAAAGGAGGAAGTTCTCAGCACTCAATATTTGTAACTATCATGTGATAATTACTTCTTGCTATGCTTCAATGAGTAGCCAGGTTGAAACATTCTTATTTAACACATGGAGAAAGAGAAAGTTTAAATGACTTGCCTAAATCTACATAATGCCCCGTATTTACAATAAACATAGACCTGAATGTACAGTATTATACCAGGTTCTAGAAATTTTTGTCCTCAGATTTTGGCAGAGTGCCTCCCTGATTATAACCAGAAAAATCATAATGCTTATAATTTATGCAAGTGAAAATAAGTCATAGAAAGTATAAGAACTCACCCAAGATTAAGAAACTAATCAGTGGTAGGCACTGCATTCTAACCTAGACAGTCGGGCTCCAGGGCCAATGCTCTCAACTCCTACACTTTACTGCTTATGCTAATATTTTACTTGATATTTTACAGAATTTAACATACTGTCTCATAAATTAACTCACAGATAACTCACTTATGTTCATAGTGATCATGCGAACTAAATATTATCCTCACTTAAATTTCATGAGGACATGAAAGCTCTGGGAGATTAAGCAATTTGTCTTAGGTCAAACTTGTGGTGACACGTGAGTCTTCTTCCTCTAAATTCCAGATTCTATCCACTAATTCATTAAGACGAGACACTCTATATGTTATTAGTCATTTATTGACAGTTATGTTGTATAAATTAGATTTCTCTCTGAACTCTAGGGTAGTAGGTTGCAAAAGACCACAGTCCTCTACCCCTGCTTGCAGCCATGTCCTTTGCTAATGACTTTGCAGCTTCTCCCATCAAGAGATGAAATCTGTTTCTCCACCTCTTGAATCTTGACTGAACATAAGACTTGCTTTGATTGATACAACACGGCAAAATGATGTGACAGTTGCAAACCCAGGCCTCAAGAGGCCTTGCATGCTTGAGATCCCTCTTCTTGGAGCTCTTCCCAGTTGCCATGTAAATGAGTATGGGATAGTCTCCTGCAGGACTTTCCAAGACATCCTGCTGAGGGCATCCTAGAGCAGCTACTAACTAGTCAACCAACCATATAGCTGGTTGCGTATGCATGACTGAATCCAGTCAAGACAAGAAGAACCATGCAGATGAACTGAGCCCAAATTGAGGACCTGCAGAAATAGGAGCTAAATAAAGGGTTATATATTTAAGCCACTAAGTTTTGGGGTGGTTAATTATGCACCTTGGTTTTCTTGATACCTCTATGTCTGATTCTTCTATCTTTTACTATGATCACTGAAGGATTTCTATTCTTTCAGAGAGATCCTTTAAAATTTAATCCTACTTCAAATGTGTGTGGAAAGCATCTCACTGAAAACAATTTCGAAGCAGGCGAATGTTCAAATTTTGTCTTTTTAAGAAATTTAAAACTCTTCTAAGCTAAAGGCTACATAGAGTCACTTCTCCTATTTTGATGTGCCAGCAAAGTCCAGTTATAGTGAGAAAAAGATTCCTTGATGGCAGAGAGGCCATGGAGTAAACAGTGCCTTAGGTGTCACAGAATAATGTGTTTGGTAGTGACATGTGCTCACTGTATGTTTGTGCTGGTTGCTGCCAAAGATTAGATAGATAGATAGATAGATAGATAGATAGATAGATAGATAGATAGATAGACAGATAGACAGACAGACAGACGACAGATAGATGGATGAAACAGTGCATTTTAATTGTGCTAGAATCATGTAGTTATACAATTATTGGCATTCTGAGTGTACCAAAATAACTTAGATTTTTATCCAACAGCAAATTACAGTGGAAGGTGATGTGATAGAAGCCTTAGCAGTGCATTTCTTTCTTTCTTTCTTTTTTTTTTTTTTTTTGAGACCCAGTCTCGCCCTGTCACCCAGGCTGGAGTGCAATGGCGACATCTCGTCTCACTGCAAACTCCGCCTCCCGGGTTCACGCCATTCTCCTGCCTCAGCTTCCCAAGTAGCTGGGACTACAGGCACCCACCACCACGCCCAGTTAATTTTTTGTATTTTTAGTAGAGACAGGCTTTCACCGTGTTAGCCAAGATGGTCTTGGTCTCTTGACCTTGTGGTCCGTGTGCCTGGGCCTCCCAAAGTGCTGGGATTACAGGCGTGAGCCACTGCTCCCGGCCAGCAGTGCATTTCTATTTTTTATTTTATTCTCTAGAAGTGGGTAGTAAAATCAATGAAAGCAAGTGACTATATCCTTTACTTAATAATGCTTCTAGCATTAAGTCATGCCTGGCTTTGTAAAGAATATTTGCTAATGAAGGCAAATTTTCTATGAGGTCACTTGAAAAAATAGGGCTATCTGACTTGGCTTCATTTATTATTTATTGACTTAGTTGTTCCCTTATTCATGCCTTTATTAAATACATATTTACAGAGTATCTCTCATATTCTACTAAATGCTGGGAAATCAAAGAGAAATAAAATATACTGCCTAATATCAAGTCATTTATAGAATGGTATATCATATATGGTACATAAAATAAGAAGGAACGAATTATAATATTATGTGAGCAAGAGATTGGTTTGTGCAAAACAGATCTGCAAAAATAATATATTAGATGTAATATTTTAAATTTCCATTTCTTCTTGAACTTCCTGACTCAGACTTATTTATTCTGGCATTACAAAAAAAATCACCATATGTTTATCTTTAGTTCCAAATATCATTTCCTCTGTAGCAGTACCCTGAATTTACAAGGTGTTTTTTCCCAGCTGGTGTTACAAGTGACTTTTCAATAGGCCACTTACCATTCTATGAGGCAAGCTACTTCTATAAGATGACGTACATGAAAAAAAAAAAAACAACCCCATTGGCATTAGTTTTTAAAATATCTATTTTATTACAAGTTTTTTGATAGAAAACATCATTGTGCATGCTACCATATTAATGTTATAAGGATTTGAATGACATTAACAGAAATATGTTTAGCAAGTAAAGAGGATTTGAGTCCAATACAAGTGTCATTTAGAATGAGGATAAATTACTGGCTCTTCCATGATTGAAAGGATCCAGTGTAATCACTTTGCCACCAGGAGATGAACTGATGGTTTTTAGAATCTGTTACCACATTCGGGGCTCCTGGTAGGTCGCTACCCTTAGTGAGTTACCACTAAGCAAGGGTAGGATTCAGATGAGAACTAGCAAAACAAAAGCAAAAATGAAACCAACCTTTTTTTTTTTCTTCAGGCAGTATAGTGGAACTAAAGAACAACCTTTTAAAAAAGCCTGTTTACAAGCACCATCTCAGTTACTATGGCCACATTTTAAGAATCTCACGGGGGTTCTGGGGAGAGGAGGACAGTTGACAGACTCAGCGAAGACCATCTTGTTATTTAACAGCCTCTTCTGCAATGGGATCCTGAGGTCCATTTAAAGTGGTACATTCACATATATTTTCCCCAAATCTCCTTGTCAGCAGTCTTCCAAACTTGCTCCTTCCAAGAACATGACCGTGTAATCATGTCTACGTGGATCATTACTTTCAGCATATCTTGTTTTGCAATCTAAGTAGGAAATGAGTTGTAACACTTAAACTTATACCTACACCAGGGATACCTCCCTATTCTAAACTCTTTCACATCCAATCCATCTCTGAGTGTGGTTGCAATGGTCCAGCTGTGCACTTTTACCTGGTGTTAGCCTATCATGCAGAATTTTTTATAAACTGATTTTTTTCTCTTTTAAACCAAGTAGTTATAAAAAGATTTCTCAGTCTCAGCACTGTTGATATTTTAAGTTTAAGAATTCTTTGTTTTGGGGGAGCTGTTTATGTACATTATAGAATGTTAGGTAGCATCTCAGACCTTTACCCACTAGATGCTCATAGCATCCCCTCTCCCAATTTGTTACAACCAAAAAATGTCTCCAGATACTGTCAAATGTTTTATGGATGGGTAAGAATCACTCCTAGTTGCAAAGTACTGAGTTATAGGTAGGGTGACAATGCCTAATGATTTGGCTAGGACAGTCCTAATTTAGGCCTGTTTTCCTGGCCTACTTTTTAGCTCAAAAATGTCCCTGTCTATGATAAATTATAGTTACTCTAGTCAGAAGGGACTCTCCATGAGATCAAAAGTGTGGGTTGATAGAGGGGAGATCGTGTGCCAAGAGAAGACATGCTGTGTGTGTGAGCCATCTGCTCATGTAACTTTCTTATGCTTTAGGAACTGCCTGGACCCAGTCTCATATACACCTCTTCCTTTTGATAAAGATGGGCTGCTGTGTGCATCTGACTTCACTGTTTGGAGTTTCTAGATAATAGACAATTCATGATGTCTAGCTCAGTTTGAATGGGCACATAGATTAGCATCAACTAAGAAAATGAAGCAAGAGTATTCTTCAAAATAATAGCTACTTTGTAAGGAGTCCACAGGCTTTTTTTTCCTTTTTTTTTCCTTGCACAGGATTTTAATCCATAAATCCTAAGAATTGTGATTTTTTTTTCCTCTCAGGATTGTCACAGGCTCCAGGCAGCATCCCACTGCCACAGATTTCAAGCATCATGGAGTCAGCTGGGTTGTGAGAACCAAGTGGCAGAACTTCTGACACTGCAACCTGGACCAGCTAAATAACTCCCTTTACTCCTGAACTTACTCAAAGATCAAAACATTTTTGATAATCCATTAAATAGATTGGAAAAGCGTACTTAAATATGGTATAGGTTGCCTGTAAAATCCCCAAAGTCCACTTGGCATCTTCCTCAGTAATATGAAATGAAAGATTTAGGAATCTGTCTTTCACTTAAAGTATATGCCAAAATGCTCAAGATTACTGGTTACATTAAAATTGGTGTCTGTATTTGCAAGGGATTCACCTCCTGACTACTATCATGCAAGTGTTTCCAAGGCATTCTTTGTATTTGCTATTTTCAGCTCTATAGATCCACTAATATGATGACTCAGTATGTTAAGTTCTGAGATAGTGAGAAGATTAAGGTTCTTGCAAACCAAATTGTGATACAGAACACTGAAATATGCTAAGTATGAAGGGTAAAGCTGTATAGTGATTTCTGCTAGGTGAAAACAATGGGTTCTGGTAGCTCTTCTTTTTGAGATAAGAAAAAACGGTTGTTAGATTAAGAAATAGCAGCATACTGACTGTTGCAGATTAATGTTAATTTCTTCCAGCAAGCAGACCACATCTAGCAAAACAGCTTCAAATGGATTCATTACTTAAACAAGTAACCGTTCATTGTTATTCTCAAGGATCTTCATCTTCTATATTAGCCGAATTGGTGAGTTAAATAGAAATGTGAGAAGAATCAACACGTTGCATCTCTTGAGTCCTGAATGGTTCTGAGATATCCCCAGGGATGCCATTGTATTTTTGGTTCAGAATTTTGGTATATAAAGAGAGTTCTAGATCCTTTTATTCACCTTTCTACCAAAATAAACCTTGCTCCATGGGTCAGATTACAATTTTGATTATGCCAGTTGCTGAGGGTATACAGTCTAAAATATACTTGGGAATAAAGAAATATATGTGATATAGGTTCAAGAGCCAACTTGGACTGTGAGATAGACTGGAGTCACAATCTATTGAATATTTGACCTCTATAAAGACTTTATTATTTTCTACGCATCACAATGACATTCTGCGTCCCTAGGGATTAGCTTTCATTTAAATTCAACTTTAACTTCCAAATATCCAAATACATCTCTTTACCCAATTCCCACTTAGCTTGGTAAATGGCCACAAAGTCATCTGGGGAATGCTGGAAGGAAGATTTATGATAAGTACCCGTGATGTTATTGCAGAGTCCTCTCTCCAGGGTATCCAGCTTTCTCTTAGCTAAAAAGGGTCTGAATCTGGGAAGTAACTCAAGTGTAAAATGGTCCTTTCATGAAGGCTTAGATATTGCCTGTGCTAAGCACAAAATTTTGAGGGCTATAAATGTCAAGCAGAATTTTAGTAGACTGCTCATCCATTCCAGTCATGTAGAACCCCATTTTTAATTAGCCATAACCATATATTCCTGTGAGATGTATGTATAAAACATTTAGTATCCAAATAGTAAAATAAAACTTATGAAATAATTAGTTGTTCTCTGCATCAGCTTCCATTCTCTCTCTCTCTCTCTTTTTAAATTTTAGGTTCGGAAGTAAATGTGCAGGTTTGTTATATCGGTAAATTGTGTGTCCGGGGGTTGGTATGCAGATTATTTTTCACTTAGGTAGTAAGCATAGTACCCAATAGGTAGTTTTTTTTTTTTTTTATCCTCTCCCTCCTTCTGCTCTCCACCCTCAAGTAGGCTTTGGTGTCTATTGTTCTATTCTTTGTGACCATGTGTATGCAATGTTTACATCCCACTAATAAGTGAGAACATGTGGTATTTGGTTTTCTGTTCCTGCATTAATTTGCTAGGGTAATGGCCTCCAGCTCCATCCATGTTGCTGCAAAGAACACGATCTTGTTCTTTTTTATGGCTGCATAGTATTCCATAGTGTACATATAACACATTTTCTTTAAGTCCACCACTGATGGGCAATTAGGTTGATTCCATGTCTCTGCTATTGTGAACAGTACTGCAATGAATGCATGCAAGCACATGTCTTTTGGGTAGAACAGTTTATATTCCTTTGGATTATGCTTAATAATGAGATTGCTGGATCAAGTGGTAATTGTTTTAAGTTCTTTTAGGTATCCCCAAACTGCTTTCCGTATGGTTGAACTAATTTACGTTCACACTAGCAGTGTATAAACATTCCCTTTTCTCTACAACCTCACTTGTATCTGTTATTTTTTGACTTTTTAATAACAGCCATTCTGACTAGTGTGAGATGGTGTCTCATTGTGGTTTTATTTGTATTTCTCTAATGATTAGTGATGTTGAACATTTTTTAATATGCTTGTTGGCTGTGCTTGCATCTTCTTTTGAAAAGTGTTCAAGTCCTTTGTCTACTTTCTAATGGGGTTGTTTCTTTTTTACTTATTAATTTGTTTAAGTTCCTTACAGATTCTGGATATTACACTTTTGTCAGGTGCACAGTTTTCAAATATTTTCTCTCATTCTGTAGGTTGTCTGTCTACTCTGTTGATAGTTTCTTTTTCTGTGCAGAAGCTCTTTATTAATAGTTTAATTAGGTAGCACTTGTCAATTTTTGTTTTTGTTGCAGTCGCTTCTGGCATCTTTGTCATGAAATCTTTTCCAGGGCCTATGTCCAGAATGGTATTTTCTAGATTATCTTCCAAGGTTTTTATACTTTTAGGTTTTACGTTTAATTATGTAATCCTTCTAGAGTTGGTTTTTGTAAATAGTATAAGAAAGAGGTCCAGTTTCAATTTTCTGCATATGGCTAGCCAGCTAGAGAACAGGGAGTCCTTTCCCTATTGCTTGTTTTTGTTAACTTTGTGGAAGATCAGATGGTTGTAGGTGTGTCACATTATTTTTGTTCCATTAGTCTATGTGTTTGTTTTTGTACCAGTACTATGCTGTTTTGGTTATTGTAGCCATGTAGTATAGTTTGAAGTCAGGTAGTGTGATGCCTTCAGCTTTGTTCTTTTTCTTATAATTGCCTTGGCTATTTGAGCTCTTTTTTCCTTCCATATGAATTAAAACTTTTTGTTTCTAATTTCGTGAAGAATGTTACTGGTAATTTGATAGGAATAGCATTAAATGTATAAATTCCTTGGGGCAGTATAGCCATTTTATCAATATTGATTCTCCCTAAGTATGGGCATGAGGTGTTTGTGCCATCTCTGATTTCTTTCAGCAGTGTTTCGTAATTCTCATTTTAGAGATCTTTCACCTCTCTGGCTGTATTCTCAGGTAATTTATTCTTCTTGTGGCTATTATGAATGGGATTGTATTTTGATCTGGCTTTCAGCTCAGATGTTATTGATGTAGATAAATGCTATTGATTTTTGCACATTGATTTTCTATGCTTACACTTTGCTGAAGTTGTTTATCAGAACAAGCAGCCTTTGGGTAGATACTATGGTGATTTCTAGGCAAAGAATCATATCATCTGCAAACAGAGGTAGTTTGACTCCTTCTCTTCCTACTTATATGCCTTTTATTTCTTTTTCTTGCCTGATTGATCTGGCTAAGACCTCTAGTGCTATTTTGAATAGGAGTGGTGAGAGTGGGAATTCTTGCCTCTTATTTGTTTTCAGGAGGATTGCTTCCAGCTTTTGCCCATTCAATATGATGTTTGCTGTGTGTTTGTCATAGATCGCTCTTATTATTTTGAAGTATGTTCCTTCAATGCCTAGTTCATCGAGGATTTTTAACAGGAAGAGATACTGAATTTTATCTGCATGTATTGAGATAATCATGTGGCTTTTGTTTTTAGTTCTGTTTATGTGATGAATCTTGTTTATTGATTTGCATATGTTGAACCAACCTGGCATCCTGGAGATAATGCCTGCTTGATTGTAGTTGATTAGCTTTTTGATATGATGCTGGATTAGTTTGCTAGTACTTTATTAGGGATTTTTGCATATGTGTTGATCAAGTATATTTGCCTCAAGTTTTTGTTGTTGTTGTTGTTGTGTCTCTGCCAGGTTTAGGTATCAGGATGATGCTGGCCCCATAGAATGAGGTAGGGAGAATTCCCTCCTTCTCAGTTTTTAAAAATAATTTCAGTAGGAATGGTATCAGCTATTCTTTAAACATCTGGTAAAAATCAGCTGTGAATTCCCCTCGTCCTGAGCTTTTTCTGGTTGGAAGGCTTTTTATTACTGATTCAATTTTGGAACTTGTTAATGTTCTGTTCAGGGATTGAATTTCTCCCTATTTCAATCTTGGGAGGTTGTATATTTCCAGAAATTTATCCTTTTCTTCTAGGTTTTCTAGCTTGTATGCAAAGAGTTGTTCATAGTTGTCTCAGGGTTTTTTGTATTTCTGTGGGGTCAGTGGTAATATCCTTTGTCATTGCTAATTGTGTTTATTTGGATCTTCTCTCTTTTTTTCTTTATTAGGTTAGCTAGTGTTCTATCTATCTTCTTTATTCTTTCAAGGAACCATTTCCTTGATTCATTGATCTTTTGTATTTGTTTTTTCAGATTATAATTTCCTTTAGTTCAGCTCTGATTTTGGTTATTTATTGTCTTCTGGTAACTTTGGGATTTGTTTGCTATTGTTTCACTAGCTCCTCTAGGTGCACTGTTAGGTTGTTAATTTGAGATCTTTCTAACTTTGTCATGGGTGTTTAGCACTATAAACTTCCTCTCTTAACATTGCTTTAGCTGTGTCCTAGAGATTCTGGTATATTGTATCTTTGGTCTCATTAGTTTCAAAGAATTTCTTGATTTCTGCCTTAATTTTATTGTTTATCCAAAAGTCACTCAGTAGCAAGTTGTTTAATTTTCATGTGATTGTATGATTTTAAATGATTTTCTTAGTATTGATTTCAATTTTTATTGCACTGTGATCCATGAGTGTCATTGTTATAATTTTGGCTTTTTTTGAGCTTGTTGAGGATTGCTTTATGGCCAGTTGTGTGGTTGATTTTAGAGTACATACCATGTGGTGATGAGAAGAATGTATATTCTGTGGTTTTTGGGTGGAGAATTCTGTAGATATCTGTTAGGTCTATTTGGTCAATTGAGTTCAAGGCCCAAATATCTTGGTTTGTTTTGTGATAGATAGATAAGATGATCTAACTTATACTTTCAGTGGGGCATTTAAGTCTCCCACTGTTATTGTGTGGTTATCTAAGTCTCTTCATAGGTGTCTAAGAACTTGCTTTATGAATATGGGTGGTCCTATATTGGATGTATATATATTTAGGATAGCTATGTCTTCTTATGGAACTGAATACTTTACCATTATATTCCCTTCTTTGTCTTTTTTTTATCATTTCTTATTTTATGTCTGTTTTGTCTGAAATTAGAACATCAACCCCTGTTTATTTCTGTTTTCCATTTGCTTGGTGCATTTTTCTCCATCTCTTTAGTTTGAGCCTATGGGTATCACTGCATTTGAGATGGGTCTCTTCAAGACAGCATAATCTTGGGTCTTGCTTTTTTATTCAACTTGCCACTGTGCTTTCTAATTGGACCATTTTCATTCAGGGTTAGTATTGATATGTGCAGACTCAATCCTGCCATCATGTTGTTAGCTGGTTACAATGCAGACTTGATTGTGTGATTACTTTAGAGTGTCAGTATTCCATATCCTTATGTGTTTTTTTTTTGTGGTGGCTGGTAACAACCTTTCCTTTCCATATTTAACACTCACTTAAGGATATCTCATAAAGCAGGCAGGATGGTAACAAATTCCCCTAGCATTTGCTTGTCTGAAAATAATTTTATTTCCCCTTCACTTATGAAGTTTATTTTGTTTGTATATAAAATTTTTAGTTTGAATTTCTTTTCTTTAATAATGCTGAACACAGGCTTCCAATCTCTTCTGGCTTGTAGGATTTGTGCTGAAACATCTACTGTTAGCCTGATGGGGTTCCTTTTATAGGTGACCTTCTCCTTCTTTCTACCTGCCTTTAACATTTTTTTCCATTTCAACCTTGGACAATCTGATGCCTATGTATATCGGGGATGGTCATTTTATATAATATCTCGCAAGGGTTCTTGACATCTTGAATTTGAATGTTGGCCTCTCTAGCGAGATTGGGGAAAGGTTCCTGAACTACATTTTCAAATATGTTTTCCAAGTTGCTTGCTTTCTCTTCCTCTCTTTCACAGATACCAATAAGACATAGATTTGGTCTCTTTACATAACCTTATATTTTTCAGAGGCTTTGCTCATTCTTTTAAATTGTTTTTTCTTATTTTTTTTCTGACTGAGTTATTTCAGAGAACTGGTCCTCAAGCTCTGCGATTCTTTCCTCAGCTTGGTCAATTCTGCTGTTTATACTTGCAATTATATTATGAAATTCTTGAGGTAAGTTTTTAGCTCTATCAGTTTGGATCCTTCTTAAAATGACAATTTTTGTTTTCATCTTCTGTATCATTATATTATATTTCTTAGATTCCTTGGATTGGTTTTTACTTTCTCCTGAATCTTGATCATCTTTATTCCTTTCCATATTTTGAATTCTATTTCTGCCATTTCATCCATTTCATCCTGGTTAAAAACCATTGCTGGGAAACTGGTGCAGTCATTTGGAGGTGAGATGACACTATGGCTTTTTGCATTTGTAGAGTTCTTGAACTGGTTCTTTTTCATCTGTATGGGATAATGTTCCTGCAGTCTTTGATGTTGCTATCCTTTGGATAGATTTTTTTTTTCTCTTCTTTGATGCTCTTGGGGATTTGATTGTGGTGTAAGGTGGGTTTGGTCAAGTGGCTTTGTTTCTGGATGATTTTAGGCAGACAAGGCTCAGCTCAGAAATCCTGGGCTATGTGTTATAGCTCTGGGGTGCTGGTACTGGGCCCCAGGCTTTGTTCTGTGACCCCTTTAGGTTAGGAACATGCTGTACTAAAGGGGCTGTGTTGTTCCCAGTCCACTGGCCATAACACTTTGATAGGTGGTGGCAGTGAGATCTATGCTCACTCATGCATGCCAGCAGTTGTGGAAATGTGGGCAGGTGCATAAGCATTGGCTGGGGTGAGGTACTGGCTGGAGTGGGACTGCAGTGTTCCTATGTGTGCTTGTGCCAGTCATGCTCTTTAACCTTTCTCCTTTCAGGATCAGTGAGAAGGCTGGTAAAGCAGTCTTAAGAAGAAAGTTCTAGTGGCAAAGCACTATTACCATTTCCCTATTGGAACCCCCTCTTTAGTAAGCCATGCTGGGGCACATACCCTTGGAGATATGTACCAGTGACAAAACCACCACAGGAATTATGGACATTGACTACATGTGCTACTGAGTTCTGCTAATCATGGATAATTGCTACCTTGTCATTTATTTGACTTTCAGTCATATAGCAGTCTAGGTGACTAATCTGTAACTCAACCTGTGCTTTTACATCCTACTCTAGAAATGCAGGGTCACAGGTTACAGCACTCAACATACCAGGTTTAGAGCATGAGTCCACACGTCATGTGCTAGGGGGTGGTGAAGGAGATGTCTGCATTTCCTGAAACTTGCATCATGGATGGAAGGACCCTGCCTGAAACTTATCTTGAAGTATTGGCTAGGTAGCAATAATTATGTGTGTTCACAGTAAGAAAGTAACTATATTTCCTTCGTCTTTTTCAGACTAGTGTAGTCAAATTCAGTTTCCCTTCTGGCCAGGTGGAAATGTGAAGAAAAATTAATAAGGGTTTATGGCTATTTGTCCCTCTCCTTTGCACTGTAGCATAAGTGTGAGCCCTGGGAGTGTATGAGGTCTTCAGCTCTAAAATCCAGGTCATGGTGCAGTCTTAGATCTAGAAGGGTGGGTTTCACCTAGTATTTGGCAAGAGCTACATATTTCCTGCCTGGAAGAAATTGATAGTACTGACTTCAAACTTAAGCCTTGAGAGGAAATGCTTTTGCTTTTACTTATCTATGTCCCCCAAAGAAAGGTGACTGGCCAGAGCAAGTCTGAGATCAATGGTCATGAACCACCTACATGGGATTTGAACATATTATTGGCCATAAACCACCTTAGTCTTACCACATAATATAGACATGCTTTTGCAGTAAATCCAGGAAGGTAAGCTGCATATGTATTGACTGTCTCCTGGCTCCTATTATACTCACCACTGAGGCATATAAAGAAACGGAAACAGCCTTAGAGTGTCTAAGGGCTGTTTGGCTTTAAACATTTTTTATTTTCCAATTGAATTAGAGTAAAAACAGTAGTTAAAATATACCCTTGGCTGTTGTCATGAAAATTCACAATAACAGATTAGCCCAAAATAGCCAATTTTATGTAGTTTCCAAGGATACGACCATAGTTAGAAGTGTCATCTGCCATTAAAAAAAAAAAAAAAATTCAAGGGACATTAAAATAAGACAATGGAAGAAGAAGGGCCAGAGGGAAAGTTTTTTTTTTTTTTTTCCTCTAAATAAAGATTAGAAGAAAAGGATAAAGAATAAAGAGCTCTAAAGCAGATTATTTTGATTTTCTTCAGGCTAGTTTAAGGAAAATGACTGAAATGACTCTTAAATTGACTCTGGTCCCTCAGAAGTTTCTTAATTGATAACAAAACAGGATGGGTCATGTTTCTGCTTTACAAAGTCAGGATGGCCAAGTCCTCTAATTTATCAGACCATAAAACCCTTATCCTTCCCCTGTCTGATTTTAGCCTTCATTTATTAAGTGCTCTACTGACAGTCTCTAATTTAATCCCCGTAACAACCTTATGAGGACATAATGTTAGACACTTTTTATTTTGGTCCACTAAACATCCATTCAACTATTTTTTGGCAATATCACCTTGATGTTCTTTTACAAAATTACCTTTTTCCCATCTGATAGTGTCCAGTTAGACAGTAAGTTAAGATACCCTAGACATGGTAGAAATGTGAAACAATCAGGCCACTTAGAGTTAATCCTGAGTAGATAAATCTTGACCTGAGCTTTAAGATTACTGAATATTGTTCAACTTACTTGCTTTGTGGAAATCCTAGATGAGGCTACAGTGTTCCTACTAACTTGCGCACAATGTTGTTGTCTTGATTCCCATGTTCCTTTGTTAATTCTGTAAATTACTAACATACTTCCACCAACTGTCAATTTTTGTTTGCATTAGCAAAAACTAAAAATAATACCAAGTGTCATTATTCTCATTTTTAATTTGATAAAACTGAGGCTCAATTAAATTAAATCACTGTCCAAGGCTAGTCAGTTAATGATGTAACCTGAATGCCAATTCATATCTGCTTCCCACTCCTCTGCCTCCACTATTTCCTTTTATGTGAACAAACAAGTGACCTCACTGACTACTCCCTTTGTGACAGTGGAATCAAAACATGACTCTTTCAGAGAAAAATGTCATCATTCACACTAATCTTTTTTTTTTTTCTTTTTTCTGTGATGAGTCTTTTCACATATTTGGTGATTTTTCTGTTTGGTCTTTCCACCTGAGTAGGGGTAGAATGACAACTGTCATGAACTAGGATCAGAAACAGTTTATTTCAGAATATACCAGTGTCTTTTCTCTCCTCGCCTTTTCTCTCATCTCATCTCATCACCTCATTTCTGTTTTTCTTCTTTTTTTTCTCCAGTGTTCTTAACTAGGATGTGAGCATAAGAATAAACAACAACAACAACAACAAAATTGGAGGGTGGGGTATGCTTAAAATGAAGAATACTGGAAAGAACATGGGCTTTAAAGTCAGGTAGAGCTAAGTCTAAGTTCTAGCAGCAGAAATTTTTAGCTTGTTATTGAGGAGATTTCCTTTTCATTTATGAGAACTTCAGATTTAGTGTAATTTTTGTGTTGATGCCTTAAAGACCCAGGAAGATAGCTGCGTTTACAGAGAGGCAGTTCAACTGTCTAATGGCTACCTCTGGTCTGCTTTGACATCCTAGAACTCCCTGCAGTATTACTGCCATTGCACATGCCCACTGTTACTTAGAAGAAAACAAATTCCAAAGTATAGCCACTTCCTTGCACATGTAGACCTGCCTTAGGCAGGCTGTGAATAATCTTCAGTTTTATTGTGCCAGCTGAACCTGGTATCTAGATTAGAGGCTCCAAATGACTCTAGGATTTACCCCAACTACCTGCCCTGTAGTTTCAGCAGGCTAGTTTCTATGATTTGCTTCAGGGGAGAAAGAAGGATGGGAGACCGAAGAGCAGGAAGGGGATCAGGATAATCTTGCTGCTGTGATCCTTCTGCTGCTCTTCGGTTCAAAGTACTCAGCATGCCAAGGTGCCACACTTTGGGGTATTGTGTTCTGAACTCAATAGGAGGAGGAAAACTAGGAAATTAAAAATTAAACTACCACCATACTAAGCTATTTAATTCCTGTTCTTCAAATAGCAGTTTGAATTTTTATTGCAGATATTTCATTGGTCAATATTAAAATTATTTTATGTAGGTGGGTAACATTTAAGGGAAGTTGCTCTCAGAGACAAACCCTAAAATCTTGATGACTTAGTATTATAAGTGTTTATTTCTTACTCATGTTAAATTCAGTTGGCAAGGGGAAGCGCCAGAGGAGGTGAGCTTCACTTCTCATGGTCAGTCAGGGGGCTAGGTTGTGATATTGGTTCCGCTATCTTTAACATGCAGATTCCAAGATCACCCTGGGCCTTAGCATTCAGTAGGCAGATGGAATAAAATAAAGAAATTACGTGTTCATGCAGGAGATTTTTATGAGCTAGATCTGAAAGTGGCACACCTGGCTTTCACCCACTCCCACTCACCACATTTAGTCCTATGGCCATAACTGAAAATGAAAATGAGAAGTTACACTGAAATGAGAAGGTAACTGAAAATGAGAAGTTAAAATTGAATCCTCTTCTATGCCTAGGAGGAAAAGGAAACAGATTTGGTGAAGAGATAACCCATCTTGTCCACAACATATCTATATTTTATGTCAGTTCACTAGCTCTGTCAGAGTTAGAATTTTACTCATGTTTATCTGCCGCTTAGTTTAATATAGAACCTGGAGATAATAGCAATTCAATGAGTGTGCAATTTAATGGGCTTTTTGTTTTGAAACTTAATTTGAATTATTTAAATATTCTCTAGTTTTAATCATGGGAAAAGCATTTCTAGCAGGGACTTGCAATGGACAAGGTTATACTAACACAAAGAAGAGATGGCAGATTGACAAAGTGGACTAGGTATGGAATAGAGTTTTCCTGAGGCTCTATAAACTGTGACAAAGCCCTGCTTTATTTTAACTCATCATGTAAAAGGACACATGTTTAGCTAGGTTAGATCAGACAGAATATGGTCTGTCATCTGCCATGATCCCATGCAGTGTGATGGGGAATAATCGAAGATGACACTAGTATTGCCACTATATTCACGCTTAGAATAAATACTTTGGACAGATAAGGCATTGTGTGTGTGAGGAGGGTGTGGGGGGGCTGTTCAACATTAAAAAAATTGCTATTAGCATCTCTATTACATTTTTGTGATATTATCATTTAAAGTGATGTGGCATATAACACAATATGTCATTATTTTTAATGATGTACATAATCTCATCATTTAGAATAGGCCCAATTTTGCGCAACTTCATCATGATAATCTCTTACTGAGATGTAAATTACCAAGTGACATGGAATTCTTGAATTTTCAAAAACTAAGAAAACGTGTAGTTTAACTCTCTTAATTAGGACATCAGGAAACATGTTCATAAGTTTAAAGATCTGTAAAAGAATACATAGCACAGTGGGGACTGGGAGCAAGTTTTCTTCTTATAGCAGCCAATATTCCTGAAGGACCACATGATGTGAGAGTCTCATAAGGTTACAACCAACATGGTTCTCTTGGTGGCCTGTCCTGTGTTCTCAGTTACTCCTGATGGGGAAATCTTTAGGATTTAATCAGAAGAAGCTAGACAAAAGGGCTCTGGAATCAATGAGTCCAGATCAAGCTTCCTTGTTCCCCAAATTACTTCCTTGTTGAAAATTTATTTTCTGATTTTTTCAAAGTCAAAAAATAAGAAAAGAGAGATGAAGAGGGAGAGAAAATGAGGAGAAATTAGAAAGATTTAGACTCAACAACTATGTCTTTAGCAACTTACGTATCACTGAAACTTGTGTTAAATACTTGTGAGAAGAAAAGATCTAAAAATAGAGACACTACTTTATATTTCAACCTAATTATGGATGACCCCACACTCCAAAATAAACAAATGCACACAAAGTGTTACATTTATTAATTTGATCATGTTAAAGACTAGCCTATTTCTAGAGAGATAAAACTATTATTTTTACTTCTTTAAATTAGCTTTGGTTATTTAGAGAAAATCCTACATGAAAAACTGGAGTTGGTACAAATCAAAATCACAATGAGATACCATCTCACACCCATTAAGATGGCTACTATAAAAAAATCAGTAAGTAAGTTGTTAGCAAAAATGTGGAGAAATTGAAATTGGAACGGCTGTGCACTGTTGGTGGGAATGTAAAACAGGGCAGCCACTATGAAAAACAAGTATAACAGTTTCTCAAAATATTAAAAATAGAGTTACCATATGGTTTTGATGTGTGTCCCTGTCTAAACCTCATGTCAAATTGTGATCCCCGATGTTGGTGGAGGGGTCTGATAGGAGGTGATTGGATCATGGGGGTGGATTTCCCCTTTGGGTGCTGTTCTCGTAATAGAGTTCTCACGAGATCTGGTTGTTTAAAAAGTATGTGGCATCTTCCCACTGTTTCTTTTTCTCCTGCCCTGGCCATGTAAGACATGCCTGATTCCCCTCTGTTCTCCGCCATGATTCAAAGTATTCTGAGGCCTCCCTAGAAGCTGCTATGCAGCCTGCAGAACTGTGAGCCAATTAAACCGTTTTTCTTTATAAATTATCCAGTCTCATGTAGTTATTTATAGCATTGCGAGAACAGACTAATGCACTATATTATATAGCAATTCCATTTTTGGATATAATGCCCAAAAGAACTAAAAGCAAGGGTCTCAAAGAGATCTCTGTACAGCCAAGTTCATAGCAGCATTGTTCACAATAGACAAAAGGAGAAAGCAACTTAAGTGCCCATTGACAAATAAATGTACAAAAAAGGTGGTATATATATTTAAACAAACAAATACCCTCATGTGCACAACGGAAAATTATCTAGCCTTAAAAGGGAAG
>NW_012107775.1:1362482-1363621 GCF_000951045.1 Mandrillus leucophaeus | reverse complement strand
TTTCTTTTTCTCCTGCCCTGGCCATGTAAGACATGCCTGATTCCCCTCTGTTCTCCGCCATGATTCAAAGTATTCTGAGGCCTCCCTAGAAGCTGCTATGCAGCCTGCAGAACTGTGAGCCAATTAAACCGTTTTTCTTTATAAATTATCCAGTCTCATGTAGTTATTTATAGCATTGCGAGAACAGACTAATGCACTATATTATATAGCAATTCCATTTTTGGATATAATGCCCAAAAGAACTAAAAGCAAGGGTCTCAAAGAGATATCTGTACAGCCAAGTTCATAGCAGCATTGTTCACAATAGACAAAAGGAGAAAGCAACTTAAGTGCCCATTGACAAATAAATGTACAAAAAAGGTGGTATATATATTTAAACAAACAAATACCCTCATGTGCACAACGGAAAATTATCTAGCCTTAAAAGGGAAGGAAATTCTGACACATGTTCCTACATCTGTAAGCCTTGAGGACATTATGCTATGTGAAATAAGCCAGCCACAAAAAGACAAATTCTGTTATATTCCACTTCTATGAGTTATTTAAAGTAGTCAAATTCAGAGGGACAAGAAGTAGAATGGTAGTTGCCAGGGGATGGGGAAAGGGCATAATGGGGAATTGTTATTTAATGGGTATAAAATTTCGGTTTTGCAAGATGAAAATAGTTCTGGAGTTGCACAATAACTTGAATGTACTTAACACTACTGGGCTGTATACTAAAAATTGTTGAGATGGTAATTTTGATATTATGTATATTTTACCACAATTTTTTAAAGGTTGAAGTTGAAGGTCAGTATGAAGTCTCATAGGTGACTCCCATCCCCTTTTGAAATAGTTCTGAGACTTATCTCAGAATGACTTTGTGCCTAAAACACATGAAGGGTTTTAGCATCAGCTAAAACTAAACATCAAGGAAGTAGGCAACTTGTGTGAGCTGCTGGTATTACTACCGCTGTCTGACATAATGGATTTTAGTGTATGTATGCATGCATACACTAGTTAGTTTGTATTGAGCACCAGTCTTTTTTTTTTTTTTTCTTTATTATTATTATACTTTAAGTTCTAGGGTACATGTGCATAACGTGCAGGTTTGTTACATATGTATACTTGTGCCATGTTGCTGTGCTGCACCCATCAAC
>NW_012107775.1:1336232-1359602 GCF_000951045.1 Mandrillus leucophaeus | reverse complement strand
ATGGTGGATAAGCTTTTTGATGAGCACCAGTCTTTACATGCATTCTCTCAGACCTCACATTAACCCAGTGATTTGGGCATTGTTTTTATGCCAAGAAAACTTTGGAACCCGTGTCTGTCTGATTCCTAAACTCAAGCTTTTAATTATTCACTGTCTTCATTTCTTCCATGTCAGAATTCCCAATAGATAGAAGGAGTCACAAACCACAGATAAGCCCCAAATCCTCATCTGGTCAATGTTAGTTATCATGATCCAGCATTCATGACACTTTCCTCACTTTTTCTTTCCCCATGGCTGTTTTTGCAAAACTGCACTTTTCTCCTGAAGTTTTGCTTCCCATTGTTCATACTTCCTTTCAATCTTGCCAGGATAGCCACTTCAAGGACCATATAAGAGGCATCACCCCAGAGGATGTTCATGTCCCTGCATCTCTCCTTCACCATTCATCTACATCAGTGCACATCTCTCACTCTTACTTCTCTCTTGAACAAAGCTTGGACAACACCTGTGATCTGAGTTACATTTTGCTTGACTCCTGATGATTTTTGTTCTGTTGATTAAAATAATTATAGTGCTTTTAAAACTGATTTATTGAGGTGTAATTGACATGCAATAAATTGGTTATGTTTGAGTTGAATAATTTAATTAGATTTAGCATATGTATACACCCATGACATCATGACCACATTCAGGACAGTGAGTATATTCATAGCTCCCAAAAGTTTCCTTATGTTTTTAAATAATGTCTCCCTAAAGCTCCTCCTTAACTTCCCATCTCTGAGCAATCACTGATGTATTTTCTGTCATTATTGATTAGTTTGCTTTTTCTAAAATTTTATATAAATAGTACAGTATGAACTATCTCAGTCAATGATAAAGGGAGATATTTAATGATAAAAGGATTAATTAATGAAGAAGCACAACGGTCTTAAATGTGCATGAACCTAACAACAGAGCTTAAATAATGTAAAATAGAAACTGATTGACCTGAAAAAAGAAATAGACAAATCCTCAGTTATAGCTGAAGATTTCAACATGCTTCTCTCAATAACTGACCAAACCAGACAGAAAATCAGTAAGGATGTATGAGAACTAAAAAGCAAACTTGACCAAATTGACATTTACAGAATATTCTCCCCAAGAAGAGCAAAACATATGTTTTTCAAAAGCGAATATAGAACATTTAAGATAGGGTATATCTTCAGTCATTAAACAAACTTTAACACATTTAAAATAATTGTTGCTTATAATATTTCCTTGTAAATGACATCTGTATGCCTGTGTTACTCAACAACCTAGCTCAAGTCCTTTAAACACACAACTTACTGAAAGTCATACATGACAAAATAGATAACCTGAGTAGCGCTATACATTTTAATGTAAATGAGCTCATAGTTCAGAATCTCCTAACAAAGAATACTGCAGATCCAGGTGGTTTCATTGGCAATTTCTACCAAATATTTAAGAAAGAAACTATATCAGTTTTACGAAATTTCTCCCAGGAAATTGAAGAAAACACTTAACTCACTTTAAGAGACTAGAATTACCTTGATAGCAAACCAGATAAATAAATATACAGGAAAAAACTATAGACTAATATTTATTGTAAACACACATATAAAAGGCCTCAGCAACATATCAAATTGAATCAAGGAATTTATGAAGGGAAAATATAGGACAATCAGGTAAGGTTTATTGTGAAAATGAAAGCTTTGTTTAATATTTGACAACTAATATAATAAACTATATAAATTGTCTGAAAAATAACTACACAATCATATTAATAGATTTAGAAAAGGCTTTCAACAAAAGTTACACTCTTAATATGATAAAACCTCTCAGCAAACTAAGAAGAGAAGGGGACATTCTTATCTATTAAAGGGCATCTACAGAAAGCTAACATCGTATTTCATTACACTTAGCATCATACTTAATGTCTTCTGTCACCACTCCTATTCAACATGCTATTGAAAGTTCTAGCCAGTACAATACGTCAAGAAAAAGAATTAACAATAATATATTTGTAAGTTAGTAAATAAAACTGTCTTTATTTTCAGCCATGATTTTCTTTGTAACAAAGGTCAAAGAATCTACAGAAACGTTTGTAGAGCTAATCATCGAGTTTAGCAAGGGCAAAAGGTACATAATCAGTACACAAAATTCAATCATATGTCTATATATTAGCAATGAACATGTGGAACAAGTTTTTTAAAAAGTATTATTTATAATAGCTTTTCCTATAATTTTAAACTTCACAAAATATGTATGGAATCTATATGCTGAATAGTACAAAATGCGGAGGGAAAAGATCAAATAAGATGGTAAATCAATAGAAAGATATATGATATACCATGTGTTCATGAATTGTAAAATTTAATATATTCAAGATGTTAATCCTCCTGAAATTGATTTATAGATTTAACACAATCCTTTTAAAAATTTCTGCAGGATTTCTTTTGCAGGTATTGACAAAATGACTCTAACATGTATATGGCATGTAAAAAAATAATAGCCAAAATGATTTTGTAAGAGAAGAACAAAGTTTGAGGACTCACCTTATCGATATCAATACTGAATGCTACTTTAATTAAATCAGTATCTTATTGGTAAAATGTTAGACACATAGGTCAAGAGAACAGAATATCAAATTTAGATATTGACTGACAAGTATATGGTTCATTGATTTTTGACTAAGATGTAAAAGCAAATCAATGAAGAAAAGATAAAATTGTAACAAATAGTGCTGGAACAAGTAGATGTCCTTATACAAATTAATGATTCTTAATCTATCCCTAATATCTTATGCAAAAATTAACTCAAAATAGATCCTAGACTGAATGTAAATTCTAAAAGTATAAAACTTTTAGGAAAAACTTTTTTTATTTTTTATGTATTTAGTTTTTTGAGACGGAGTTTTGCTCTTGTTGCCCAGGCTAGAGTGCAATGGTGCAATCTCAGCTTATGGCAAACTCTACCTCCTGGGTTCAAGCGATTCTCCTGCCTCAGCCTCCCGAGTAGCTGGGATGACAGGCATGTGCCACCATGCCCAGCTAATTTTTGTATTTTCAATAGAGACGGGGTTTCTCCATGTTGGTCGGGCTGGTCCTGAACTCCTGACCTCAGGTGATCTGCCCACCTCAGCCTCCCAAAGTGCTGGGATTACAGGTGTGAGTCACCACGCCGGGTCTCCTTATGATCTTTGGTTAGGCAAAAAAAATTTAGATCTGATGCAAAAAAACCCTTCAATCTATAGAAAAGTAATAAATGGGGCCTTATCAAAATTAAAAATAGTTCTGTGAAAGAAATTGATAAAGGGATGAAAATACAAGTTATAGGTATGAAGAGAATACTCACAAGTCAGTTTTCTCTAAAAGGACATATTATGTAACCAACTCCCAAAACTCCATAATAAGAAAGTATAGAACCTAATGAAAATAACAGGAAATCGTTTTTACAGACACTTCAACAAAGAGAATAGGAAGATGGCAAATAAACACATGAAAAGATATTCTTTATTGTTAGTCATTAGAAATTGCAAATTGAAACTAATGTGATACTGACTCATTAATGCAAAAAAGAAGCAACCAAGTAACACATAAAAACTGAAAAAATAGAGAGTTGTTGAAGATTCAGAACAACTGGAACTTTTCTACATTTCAGATGAGAATGCAAAATGAGAGAGTGACAAAAAATATTTTACAGTTTTTTAAAAGTAAAATATATTTACCATATAATCCACTAATCCCACTTTTAGGATTTTACCATAAAAAAATAAATATTTGTGTTTGTGCAAAAACTTGTTCATGAGTTCATATTATATAAACGAATGTTTATGATAGTATGTTTTGTAATTCCAAAACTGAAGATAACCCATATTTCATTCAGTGGGTGAATTCTAAACACTTTGTGATACATGCATACAATGAAAACTATTCATCTCTATGTCAGGGTAATGTATATCATAACATAAATTAACCTCAAATGTATAGTGTTAACTGAAAGTAGCTGTACTCAAAAGGTTACATGTGGTAGAATTCTATTTATATGATATCTGTAAGAGACAAAACTATCAGAGAAAACAGTCAGTAATTGCCAGAGATTGGGGTGGAGAGAGGGGGTGTGATTTCTATTGAGTGTCATGAGGGATTTTTTTTTTTGCTTTGAGAGAACTATTCTGTATCCTGATTGTTATGGTGGTTACATGACTACACATTTACTAAATCTCAAAATACTGTACAACCACCACAACGAAATAAACTTTCCAGTTTGTAATTTTACATATTAATTTTTTTAAAGAGATCTTGTCAAAAGATATCTTGAAAAATAATAGTCTTTTTTTTTTTTTTAAAAAAAGCAAGCCCCCAATTTGTGAGATGTTAGAACATTTACAAGGTAAGCTGTATATTATTTCCAGAGTTATGAATGGTTACATTCTAGTTTCCCTCATATGTAGATAGAACCCATCAATGTGATTATTAGAAAAAAATAGATGCATTTTTGTCAGAGAAATGATATGGACAGGAGGCAGGGAAATACTAGATAGAAAAGGGCGGGGTCCCTGGCAAGTGCTCCTCCCTCAAACCTGGACCCGCAGCCCTAAATGAGAATATGCATTTTGTTTTCTTTCCTGAATGTTGCCTTTTCCAAAACCACCCTGGCCTGCCAGTTCCCTGACCTTGTACCCATTAAAACTCCAAGCTTGACTGGCAGAGGAGCAGAGTGGAGCAGCAAAAAAGGAGAGAAGAGAAGCAGCAGCCCGACATTGGAGAAAAGCAGCTTGACTTTAGAGGCATGGCCACAGTCCAGGGGATGATTGTCTTCCCACTCCATCCCCCTTCCAGATCCCCTTCCTGCTGAGACCCACTTCCACCACTCAATAAAATCCTTCATATTCACCTCCAATTTGTTTTCACTACCTCATTCCTCCTGGACACTGGACAAGGACCTGCGTGTGGGTGCCAAAGGCTGTCACAATGACTCTCCACCGAGTTGTTTAACACTTAAGCCATCCATGGATGGCAAAGCTACACTTTAGCTTTAGGAGTACACTGTAACACATGCCTTCTGGGGCTCCAGGGTTTGCAGGCAACCCCTAGATGTTACCACAGGTCAGTATAGGGTTTGTGCCTATTGGCACCCAAAGGCACTTGCCCTGGCTCCTGCACCCACTTACCTATGTGCTCTCCCTCCTGCAAGGTTTTGAGCACTGCAGGCTGAGTAAGAAAGCCACTCCTCATGAGTCCTGTGAAGGGGTCAAGGGAACTAGTCTGTCTCAGAAGAACCCCCAGAATGACCATAAACTTCACTTTTAGGCTGTAAGCACAGTTTATCAGGAAGATGATAATCCATACTGACAGATCAATTAAATGATAGAGTCATGCCCTAGGCCCCCAAGAATGCCATAATTGGAGAACATTCAAAGAATGTTGGTAGTAGCTGGACATTTAGGAGCTGCTGGCAGGAGAGTGTTGGGGCTATCAATTCAAGTTTTTCAGACCTGCTGGGGGCTGTTAGCTATACCACTGGAGATTGTTGTATTTTTTTTTTTTCTGAAGCTATTAGCATATTTAATCCCAAAGCTAATATATATATTATTGTGTTGCTGGATTTCAAGGCCAAGAAATTAGAGTCATTGATAACGATTAAATGTTGTTTGCTAGCTCAGGTCCCTGTGCCACGGAATAATTCTTGGCCTCCCTAATAGTAACTAGGAAGTCCAAGACTATGATTCAGATTAATTGGAATAATATGGAATGAAAAACCGGAGGGAAGCCTGGTTGCTTGAGGTGTCAAAGTAAGCTGCTATTGCCATCTTACTCTCCCACCCTCCTCTGACTCCTCTCCCTTAGAAGGGCATTCACTACAAACAGAAGTGATAAACCCTCCCTTAGACTGGCCAATACAGGGATTATTTCCATGAATCATTACCTGTGACTGCCTATTTATTTTTGGTGAGCAGTCCTAACAGAAGTGAAGGCTTGATAAGCTCAAGCTTGTGCTGTAATTGTATCTTTGGAATGATGGCTCTGCTTCAGCCTATAAGTATGGCAGAGCCTTTGCTGCCACTAAAATTGGACCAGACCTGAAATATACTCTTTACTAATAGGGTATTCAATACAGCTGTCCTTCTCTTTCATTGGCTTCTGGTTTCCATCCATTTTGTGATGGAAATGGGGCAGAACCCCACTATATACCTTCTGCCTTCTTCTGATGCCTAGATACCACCAGTCCTAGGCAAGATTATCTCAGAATCATTTTTTGCTTGTATACAGCAAGACTTTTTCTACCCTGTTTAGAGCAAGTTGTGTTTTTTCAGGAATAATGGTTTATCTGGTTGCCAGTGCAGTTAGCTCACATGAAACTGAGCAGAGGGTTTGGTTATAGGCAGCAGGCTATTTGGGGCAACTTGAAGAATCCATATAAATATCCTTTTGAGGATGAAGAGAGAGATGAAATCTGAGTTACAGTACTAAGCTTAACATAGCTCCATATGCCATTTCATTGACCTAAGGCTTGCATTGAGAGCATTATCAGGGACTTCTGAGGCCCTCAGTAGAGGGAATTTCAATGTCTCTTATGGAAATACATCTGGGAAAGCACCAGATCCCCTAAGCAGACTGGTGCATCTGTTCTCCAGCTGTGTGAATGTTGGCTGCTAATAACTTACACAGCTGCCCTCCTATGGGAGAACTGCCCTTGGCTGATGGGAAACTGGTTTCCTACCAGAAGTTTTGTGCTGCTGTCCAACTCAGGGGCAGCTGGGGTTATGACTAAGTGATATCAGGGAGCATACATAATTCAAGCCTACTTGTCTCAAGTGGGTATGTCTCTGTGTTGACATTTATGTTGCAGAGCCCCTGTGGATGAGACTTTACCTGAGACCACAAGTGTGACAGTTAATTTTATGTGTCACTTTGACTGGGTTCTAGGATGCTCAGATATTTGGTGAAGCATTATTTCTGTATGTGTCTGTGAGAGTGTTTCCAGAACAGATTAATATTTGAGTTTGAAAACTGAGTAAAACACATGGCCCTCCCCAATGTGGATAGATTCAATCCATTGAGATCCTGAATAGAAGAAAAAGGCAGAGAAAAGGTGAACCCACTCTCTCCATGAGTATTGAGCTAAGATACTGATCTCTTCTTACCCTTGGCACTCCTGGTTCTCAGGCCTTCAGACTCAGATTGGACTCTATAACATTGGCTTTCAGCTCTCAGGTCTTCCAAATACAACACTGGCTTTCCAGGATCTCCAGTTTGCAGACAGCAGATTATGGGACTCCTCAGCTTCCATGGTCACATGAGCCAATAGCATCTAAAAAAAGTCTTTATATAGATAAATCCTGTGCACCCAAATTGTTATCTCAAGCTCTGCTTTCTGAGGAGCTTTCCCTAACCACCAATTCCTTGGAGTTATTGACAACATCTATCTTACCTGGCTTTGTTGCTCACCTCTTATCTTCTGGCACAGTTTTGAACATTTCTCAGTCTCTGTCTCAGTCTCTCTCTCTCTTTCTCTCTCTCTCTCTCTGTCTCTTTCATTTGCAGAGCATCTCCTCAATTTTATTAAACACATCAACATTTATTCACTATTAAAGGGAAAAACAAACACTCAGGATGTATAAAAATAATAAAAGTGGTTAGATTGTAGATATTAAAATTTCTTTGTGTTTTAGGTGTATATGTCCCTATTTTCTTTGTAATGAAGAGATATTATCTTTTTAAAATTATGTATTTGTTTTTATACTGTCAACTTATTTTAGATTCAAGGGATACATTTGCAGGTTTGTTAAACTGATATACCGTGTGATGCTTATATTTTGGATATAAATGATCTTGTCACCCAAGTAGTGAGCATAGTACTCAACAGTTAGTTTTCCAGTCCTTCCCCTCCTCTTTCCCTCCCCTGACTAGTAGTCCCCAGTGTCAATTGTTCCCATCTTTGTGTTCATGAATACCAAATATTTAGCTCCCACTTATAAGTGAGAACGTGAGGTATTTAGTTTTCTGTTCCTACGTTAATTCACTTAGGGTAATGGCCTCCAGCTGCATACATGTTGTTGCAAAGAACTCAATTCATTCTTTTATTTATGGCTGTGTATTTATTATTCCATGGTATATAGGTACCACATTTTCTTTATCCAATCCACTGTTGATAGACATCTAGGTTAATTCCATTTATTGGCTATTGCAAATAGTACTATGATGAACATACACATTAATATATATTATTGGTAGAATGATTTATTTTCTTTTGCATATATACCTAGCAGTGGGATTGGAGGGTTGAGTGGTATTCCATTTTAAGTTATTTGAGAAACCTCCAAACTGCTTTCCATAGTGGCTGAACTAGTTTACATTCCCACCAACAGTGTACAAGTGTTCCCTCTTCTCTGCAGCCTCATCAGGATCTGTGGTTTTTGACTTTTGAGTAATAGTCATTCTGATTGGTGTGAGATGGTATTTCATTGTGATTTTGATTTATGTTTCTCTAATGATTAATGATGTTGAGTATATTTTAATATGTTTATTGGCAGTTTGTATGTCTTCTTTTGAGAAGTGTGTCTATTCGTGTCTTTTGTCCGCTTTTTAATGGGGTTGTATTTTGATTGTTGATTCGTTTGAATTCCTTATCGATTCTAGATATTAGACCTTTATCAGATGTGTAGTTTGAGAATATTTTCTCCCATTTTGTTGGTTGGTTGTTTACTCTGTTGTTTGCTTCTTTTGTTCTGCAGAAGCTCTTTAATTAGGTCTCATTGTCAATTTTTGTTTTTATTGCAATTGCTTTTGAGGAGTTAGTCATAAATTCTTTTCCTAGGCCAATGCCCATAATGGTGTTTCCTAGGTTTTCTTCTAGGATTCTTATAGTTTGAGATCTTAACATTTAAATATTGAATTCAACTTGGTTAATTTTTGTATATGGTAAAATGAAGGTATCCAGTTTCATTCTTCTGCATCTATTTAGTCAGCTATCACAAGACCATTTATTGAGTAGTATCTCCTTTTCTTTTGCTTATTTTTGTCAACCTCGTTGAAGATCAGCTGGCTGTAGGTGTGCAACTTTATTTTTGGGTTATATATTCTGTTCTATTGGTCTATGTGTCTGATTCTTTGCTAATACTATATTATTTTGGTTACTGTAGCCTTGTAACATAGTTTGAAGTCAGGTAGTGTGATGCCTCTAGCTTTGTGTTTTTTGCTTAGGATTTCTTTCACTATTCAGGCTTTTTTGATTCCATATGAATTTTAGAATAGTTTTTTTCTAATTCTGTGAAAAATGACACTGGTAGTCTGATAAGAATAGTGTTGAATCTATAAATTGCTTTGGCCAATATGGTCATTATAACAATATTGATTCTTCTAATCCATGAGTGTGGCATGTTTTTCCATTTGTTTGCATCATCTATGATTTCTTTCAGCAATATTTTATAGTTCTTATAGATATCTTTTATCTCCTTGGTCAGATGTATTTTTTTTGTGGCTATTGTAAATGAGATTATGTTCTCTCTCTCTCTCTCTTTTTTTTTTTTTGACTGAGGGGTGGGGTGAGGACAGAATATTGCTCTGTCACCCAGGCTGGAATGCAGTGGTGCAATCTCTCAGCTCACTGCAACCTCTACCACCCAGATTCAAATGATTCACCTGTCTCAGCCTCCTGAAAAGGTGGACTACAGGTGCATGCCACCACGCCCAGATAATTGTTATATTTTTAGTAGAGACAGAGTTTCACCATGTTGGCCAGGCTGGTCTTGAACTCTTGATCTTAAGTGATCCTCCCACTTTGGCCTCCCAAAGTGCTGGGATTGCAGGTGTGAGCCACTGCACCTGGCCGGAGATTGCATTCTTGATTTAGCTTTCAGCTTGAATGTTATTGGTTAATAGGAATACAACTGATTTTTGTACGTTGATTGTGTGTCCTGAAACATTACTGAAGTCATTTAGCTGTTCCAGGAGTCTTTTTAGCAGAGTCTTTAGGGTTTTCTAGGCATACAATCATATCATCAGTGAAGAGAACATCTTATTTTCTAATTTGGATGCTTTTATTTTTTTCTCCTGATTGTTTTAGCTAGGATTTCCAGTACTGTGTTGAATTGGAGTGATAAGAGTAGACACCCTTGCCTTGTTCAACATCTCTTTAGTCCTGGAGGTGTACTTGGAGTTGTGGTGTGTATGGCTGGGTCTTCAATTTGAGTCAGATCTAGTCCCTTTAGGAGGCATCAGACTAGCTCAAACTCACCCACAATATGATATACAGAGATCACATGGAACGGTTTAGGTAAAAGATGAAGGAGGCATTCTTCATTATGAGGGGCAAGAAAAGATAGGAAATGATATACATCTTTGTTCATAAACTAGAGAACAATCAGTGCAACTAGGAGCCATTCTGGAATGTGTCAATTCTGAGAGAACAAGAGCCCAAAATGTTTCTAGAGAAATGTTCTTTATAGGAGAGAAAGATGCATAATCTCTTACTGGTAGAATTATATGTGATATTCATTTTACATAAGGCATGGCAATGCAATAATAGGTTGTTATTTATTGTGGATCCTTCAAATCTCCACAAATCACTATAGCTCTTTCAAGCTAGACAGATATTCCCTATTATATCTTTATTGATTGCTCTCCTTCCTCTTTCGTTGCTTCAGAAAAAGATGCTCTGTTTTATCCTTTGTATTTTGGTTATTGCATTTTAATCCATTCCTAAAATATTATTTGAGTCCTACAATTCCTACCCCTGCATTTGTCCTGATTTTCCTGAATGTGTTGTATTGGCAAGTATTCAAAAGCTTTTGTGCTAATTATAGCTCGTAGTTCTTTGGAAAACTTAATTAATAAACCATACATGTGTGTAAGAGACATCAGTTAGACCAGAATTCATATACCTATTTTTATGCTACCCTTCATACTAGAAAGCAGGTGATAGAAAACCCAGGGTAAAAATGCATCAAGAAAATATGCCATTCCTGGAAGACAGTAAATGTTTGGGGTTGGGAGAAGGAAGCAGAAGTTCAGAGCCTGACAGGCCAGCAAGCAGCAAGTGTGAAGACCTAAACCATTCATTCACCAAGTAAGCAATACCCAAAAATTAAAAATAAATACATTCTGATCTGGCATGGTGGCTCATACCTATAATCCCACAGCACCTTGGGAGGCTGAGGTGGGTGGATCATTTGAGGTCAGGAGTTTGAGACCAGCCTGACCAACATGGTGAAACCCCGTCTCTACTAAAAAAATACTAAATTAGCTGGGTATGGTGGCACAATCCTGTAATCCCAGCTACTTGGGAGACTGAGGCAGGAGAATTGTTTGAACCAGGGAGGCGGAGGTTGCATTGAACTGAGATTGCGCCACAGCACTCCAGCCTGAGCAACAAGAGCGAAAACTCTGTCTAAAAAAAATTTAAATAAATACATTCTTTCAGGTTTTGTTTTTCTAATTGCTAACTTGGTATCTAGACTACTTTTAGCATTCACCCTTCAAAGGCATGAAGATTGTGGGCTTTTAGGTATGTTTTTGTGATTGTCAACTCATCACAGTGATTTTGAGAGAAATATTTTCTTTACACTCCCAAGAAGATTTAGTCTAATCACATCAACCTTTTGAAGATCAATGGATATTGAGGTGATAGTCCAGAAAAACAAACTACAGAATTATTAATCATATGCCCTCATTACAGAAGCACAGAGGTACTTAATTAAATAATATTTCTGTGTGGGTGAAGGTGGGTCAGGACCATAGATTTCTTAGACACACTAGCCTTAATAGACTAGTGAGTAAAGAAAGGAGAGCATATATAGGGAACAGTATCACACACCTCTGGGACCCTCCCTGACTCATATCCTCTCAATCACCTCTGATTTGAACTGTTCTCTAGTGGCTAGTTCCTTGTGGGCTTCATGCACTGCATTTGGTCGTTTCACCTTCAGCATGTGCCACATGTGTTCCCCTTTATGTCCCAGGTTTCTCTAACACGTTGGATACTCTCAGGAGCTCATTAATTTAAGTACATGTGCATTAGTTTAAGTCTGGAAGTGCAGGGAGTGACCAGGACAGACTTCAACAAATATGTAATGGGATAGGAGCTGATGATTTGAAACTTCTGGTCAGCTCTCTGGTGGAAAATTCTGTGAGGCAAACTATATGTTCCTCAAAGGCTGCAGTAGAGGATCTTGCCCACTACTCTCAGTAAGTGATCAAGAGTGTAACTTTCTATTGAAGCTTTCTTTCTCCCTTAGTCTCTCAGCTCCTTTACTCCTGCATCAGGTATATCCAAGAAATACCTGCCCACAGATCCTTGTCACTGACTGCTTTTCAGGGGAACCCAAATTAAGATAGTGTCAGGAGTGGTTTTAGAAATCAAATGCTCGCAATGAAATTGAGCCCAGCTGCCCACAGCAGTGGACTAAGGAACATGACTTTTATTGCGTTTTCTTCCTTCCTTCATTCTTTCCTGTTCTCACTCCTCCTTGGATAACCTCCTGAGTCAACGTTGGACACAAATTCTTACTCAGGGTCTGCTATTGGTGGAAACCCAAACTTAGGGACTGAGCAGGAGTGATAAGAAATGGAGCTAGCAGTTTCACATAAGTCAAAGGATAGACAAATTTCAAAAACAGTAATTAGTAACATCAAAAGCTATAGAGAGGTTAAATGAGATGAGAACTAGCCCAGGTGTGGTGGCTCATGCCTGAAATCCCAGCACTTTGAAACAGAGAGGAGGGAGGATTGCTTTAGCGCAGGGGTTTGAGACCAGCTTGGGTAACTTGGTGAAACCCCGGCTCCACAAAATCTACAAAAATTAGCTAGGCATGCTGGCGTGCATCTGCAGTCCCAGCTACTGTGGTGGCTGAGGTGGGAGAATCACTTGAGCCTGGGAAGTCAAGGCTGCAGTGAGCCATGATTACACCATTGTGCTCCAGCCTGGGTGACAGAGTGAGACAAGACCCTGTCTCAAACAAAACAAAAATGAGAATAGAAAAGAATCACATTTGACAATTGGAAAGTTTGCAAGCAATCTTGGAATAGAGCTGTCAATACAATAAAGAAAGTAGATTTTTTTTCTATTGTTGAATTTTTTCAAAGTCTTCATTTCTGTGGTTTTGAGCTACAAACTTTCTCATCTTCCTGAACCTCCAGGCTATAAACTTTAACACTTCCAGTCTATGCAAAGGAATAATCTATGTTGAAACATACGAGTTAACCTTATCCCTTTTGTCTCCACAAATTTATTTTGCTTTTTTTTTTTTTTTTTTTTGACAGCCAAAACACCCACTTCCTTTGGAGTTGAGCCAGCCCACTTCTCTCACCTTAGCCTACGCTTTCTACCTCCTCTTTTCACTTACCTGTCACCCTCTAATTGTTTGATTCCTCTAATTTTACATGACTATGACTTGCTTCCTTCATCATCAAAATTGGTTTTCTTGCTTTTTTTTGAATATATAAATCATCCTTTTTAAAAAAATAATTACCATTAAGCCTCTCTAAATTCTGGAGTTTGCTATGCATGTTAGAAGAATATTGAAACAAAATACAGGCTGGGGGTGGTGGCTCAGGCTGGTAATCCCAGTACTTTGGGAGGCCAAGGTGGATGGATCACTTGAGGTCAGGAGTTTGAGACCAGCATGGCCAATATGGTAAAACTCTGTCTCTACTAAAATTACAAGAATTAGCCAGGTGTGGTGCTGCGTGCCTGTAATTCCAGCTACTCAGGAGGCTGAGGCAGGAGAATCACTTGAACCCAGGAGGTAGAGGTTGCAGTGAGCCAAGATCATGCCACTGCACTCTAGCCTGGGTGACAAAGTGAAACTGTGTTTCAAACAACAACAACAACAACAAAAATCCAACAAAATGCATTGGTAAAGGTTTTGACTCATTTGTGGAATCGAGTAACGAGGATAAGGAAACTTGTTATTTACTAGAAGGATCCAGAAATGGCAGACTCAATGAATAAAAATTATTTTGCCCACGTTAAAATGCAGTTTCCTTAGAATTTTATTTTAGTCTTTAATTTGAAATAGTCTTTTCCTTCACAGTGTCTCAGACATTATTGTCAATGTCTGAATCATCTATAAATTCCTAGCATATACTGTCCTTTCTGAGCACAGTCAATTCCATTGGCAATATGGATAATTATTCTGATTATTATAAGTAAATCTGTTGGGTAAGGAATAATGCAGCATTGGAAATTTTCTAGACACTCTAAGAATGTAAAGTGTAAGAAGTTCATGTGAATGTGGTCTCAGAAGTCAAGACAGTGTTTAACCTTGGGGAAGTGGATGCTTGTGACTGAAAGAGGGTTCAAGGGGACTTCTGATGTCTTGTAAATGTTCTTTCTTGATCTGGGAACTGACTACAAGGGTATATTCAGTTTGTGAAAGTTCAGTCAGTTTTACGCTTATGGTTTACATACATTTATGTATGTATTTTATACTTAAATACAAACTTAAAAACCATAAAGATTTGATACCATAAATGTATTAGATGTGAACATAGAATTATTTTAAAACTTGACATTGAAGAAGTTCTTAACTTCTACTCATAAATCAAAAGTCAATAGAAAAATAACTGACTAAATTGAGTGAAAAAAAGAAAACATATCATACAAGGTCAAAAGTTAAATGCCAAATTAGAAAAGACAGTTGCAACTTACATTACAACAAAGGGCCAAATCTCCTAGTATAGAGAGAGTTCCAAGAAATCAGTAAGCAAAAGAACTACCTAATAAAAATGCATCTAAGAGATTAAGCCTGTTTTCCACTGTTTAAATCTGGGCTACTTCTGGGACTTGCTTTGGTCAATAAGATGTAGATGATAGGCTGTGCCAGTTCCAAGTCTAGGCCAAGAGGACTTGCATGCTTCCCTTTTATTTTTTTGAGATAGAATCTTGCACTGTCACCCAGGCTGAAGTGCATTTGAATGATCTCGGCTCACTGCAACCTCCGCCTCCTGGGATCAAGCAATTCTCCTGCCTCAGCCTCCTGAGTAGCTGGGACTACAGGCATGTGCCACTATGCCCAGCTAATTTTTGTATTTTTAGTAGAGATGAGGTTTCACCATGTTGGCCAGATGGTCTCGATCTCTTGACTTTGTGATCCGCCCACCTTGGCCTCCCAAAGCGCTGGTGTGACCCACCACACCCAGCCGAGGACTTGCATGTTCACCTCCTTGGAACTCAGCTGAGCCACCATGCTAATAAGCTCAGGCGAGCCTATAAAAGGATGAAAGACCATATGAACTAGAGATGAACCCTCCCTACCCAAGCTGAGCCTGGCCTCTGCTCAACCCAGGATGTGACTGCAGACTTATGAATGGGCCCAGATTAGGTGATCTGAGCCAGGCCAAGTTCTGTAGAATTATCTAGTCACTCAACAGATAGAAGAGCACCAATAAAATGTTGTATGAAGCCATGCATTTTGGGTGCTCATTATGCAGCAAGACATAACCAATATATGAGACAGGAACTACTTTTATCTGTTGATAAGTCTCTCCCTTTCTTCCCAAACACCACACACACACACACGCACACACACACACACACACCTCTGTGTGTGTGCGCGTGGGGGTGGGGGTGGCGGGGAGGCAGAAGAATGTTTCTAACGGAGCTGCACATAGAAACTCTACACTGCAGTTCTTAATCAAATGAATGGCAGTTCCAGCACCTTTATGAGCTTGCCAGTAACCATTAGTGCAGCTCTAGGAAGGTGATTTTTTTTTCATACATTTTCATACATTTTATGGCTCACATTCTGACACTGCAGCCATCATTGCCATCAGAATGCCAGAGTGCATGGATTCTCATCTTCAGCATACATTTCCCTTCTGAGAAAAAGAAGGAGATTGACTTACACAATGACTCTGCTGATCTGAAGGAGAAAAAGAAGTCTGTAATTGAGACTATGCAGACAGTGCCATCCAGACTCACATTTGTATTCTCAGTCCTAATTAGCTCTTTTGGAGCAGATTGTTTGCAATGAGCTCCAGAAAATTGAGTATGATTTACTCAAGGCAAACAGGGTTCAGTTGTTAACCTTTCAGTATTTAATGAGGTAATATCTTAAGGATGAACAACAGTAAACAAAGAAGCTCGTCAATAAGAATCAAGACTGCCAGAATTCAATTTTATACCAAAAAACGAGTCTCTGGAGAAAAATAACTTATCTGGCATGAAGTGAGTGCAGGAAGTGCTATAAAAAAGTACCATCCTAACTTGAAGCTGATAATTCAATTTCAGGGTGTCCAATATTGAAAAGCAAATATAAGGAAAACAATATTTTTATTCTGCTGCAGAAGGCAATGAAAAAACGATAAATACTAAAATGTGACAAAAAAAGTTTCTGACTTCATAGAAATAGGAGAGTATTATTCCAAAATTGTGAATTTTAAATGCCGTATAGTCTTAGGTATGAATTATTTCATTAATAAAACAAGTGATCAGTGTGAGGTGTGGGAGCCTACTCAGACATTTTTTAATACGGTGGGAGGATTCTTGGGCTCCACCCTGGATGAGAATGAATCTACAGCCATTCACACAACTCCTTGTACTCTTCCAGCTTAGCTTTCCACATTAAATACTCACTCTTTGCTGAGTACGCTTTGTATTGCTGCAGTTCCTTATCCTTTACCATGCTATTCTGTTTACCTGGACTACCCTTCCTGTCTTTCATGGTCTGCCAAGTTTTAGCTAATCTTTTAACTCCTAATCAAATTATCTCTTTACCAAAGAAAAATGAATCCCTTCTTCATATGTGTTTCTTGGACACATTTGACATGGAGGTTTCTGGATAGACTCTGAGCCACCAATAGGCAAATACTGAACTATTATTTCTGTATTTTTAGCTCTAAGATCATAGCTGCTGGACTGAAAGGATTTGGAGTACTGGCACCTTCCATAAATCTCAATGTTTTTTACATAGGTGCATAGAGAAAATTTTGCACAAAGAAAATGTAGATACTAAGTAAGAATAAAAAGATGCATTTTAATCATACTTCTTAGGACATCTCAGATACAGGATAGAAATTCAATTTCTGATTCTTGCTTAATTTGTAGAATGGGTTGGTGGAGTGATTGCAAAGATGGCAATAATTATTCCTTTCCTATATCAACACCTCCTTTGTAATTGTGATTTTCTAGCTTCTCTCAACAAAAGGTGACATCTATGTCCCTACTCTATGAAGCTGGGATGACCTTGGAACTTGCTTCACCAATGAAATGCATAAGTCATGCTGTGCGAGTCCCAAGCCTACACTTCAGAAGGCCTTGGGTTCCTCTGCTTCCTCTCTTAGGAATTTGCCCAGCTATCAGGTGAAATATCTTAAGCTAGCCTACTAGAAGATGTGAGACCATATAGACTAGAAACAAGTCATCTCAGCTGGGACCATCTGAGTCTAGTCAGCCTAAGCTAACCTAACAGCTGGGCAGAGATGCATGCGTGAATGCAGAGAAGACCAGAGAAACAACTCAACTGAGTCCTGCCCAAATTTCTAATCCACTGAGTTGTGAACTAAATGAATGGTTGTTTAAAGTATCTGTGTTTTGACAACCCCATAAAAAGTGGGCAAAGTATATGAACAGACACTTCTTTTGAGAAAGTTCTCAAAAGAAGACATTTATGCAGCCAACAAACAAATGGAAAAAAGCTAAACATCATTGACCATTGGAGAAATGCAAATCAAAACCACAATGAGATAACATCTTATGGCATCTGATAATGGTAATTGTTAAAAAGTCAAGAAACAATAGATACTGGTGAGGCTGTGGAGAAATAGGAATGATTTCATATGGTTGGTGGGAATGCAAATTAGAGCAACCAACATGGAAGACAGTGTGGCAATTCCTCAGAGATCTAGAACCAAAAATACCATTTGACCCAACAATCCCATTACTGAGTATATACCCGAAGGAATATAAATCATTCTATAGAGACACATGCACACGTATGTTTATTGCAGCACTATTTACAATAGCAAAGACATGGAACCAACCCAAATGCCCATCGATGATAGACTGGATAAAGAAAATATGGTACATATACATCATGGAATACTATGCCGCCATAAAAAAGAATAAGATCATGTCCTTTTCAGGGACATGGATGAAGCTGGAAGCCATCATCCTCAGCAAACTTTTGCCCATTTTTAATAGGGGGATGTGTGTGTGTGTGTGCGCGTGTGTGTGTGTGCGCGTGTGTGTGTGTGCATGTGCTATTGAGATGTCTGAGCTCCTTTTATAATCAGGGTGCTAATTCCTTGTCAGGAGGGTAATTTACAAATATTTTCTCCCATTCTGTGGGTTTTCTCTCCACTTTGTTGTTTCCTTTGCTATATGGAAGCTTTTTAGCCTCATATAATCCCATTTGCATATTTTTGGTTTAGTTACCTGTGCTTTGAGATCTTATACAGAAAATCTTTGCCCAGACCAATGGCCTGTAATGTTTCCAAATGTTTTCTTCTAGCAGTTTGATAATTTTAGGTCTTAGATTTAAATGTCTAGACCATTTTCATGTGACTTTTTGTGTGTCTAGTAAAAGATTGTGTTTCAGCTTAATTCTCTGCATGTGGATATTCAGTTTTCCTAGTACAATTTATTAAAGAAACTGTTTTTCCCCATTGTATGTTCTTGATGGGTTTGGCAAAGATGAGTTGGCATAAATTTATATCTGGGTTCTCTATTATGTTTCATTGGTCTATGTATCTGTTTTTATGACAGTATGATGCTGATTCAGTTACTATAGCTTTGTAATAAACTCTAAAATCAGGTAGTGTGATGCCTCTAGCTTTGTTCTTTTAGCTCAGCATAGCTTTGGCTATTCTGGCCATTTCTGAACATAGGGTTATGTTAGTCTGTTTTCATGCTGCTGATAGACACCTGAAACTGGGAACAAAAAGAGGTTTAAATGGACTTACAGTTCCACATTGCTAAGGAAGCTTCAGAATCCAGATCGGAGGCAAAAGACATTTCTCATGTCAGCAGCAAGAGAAAAATGAGGAAGAAGCAAAGGTGGAAACCCCTGTTAAAACCATCAGATCTCGTGAAACTTATTCACTATCACGAGAATAGCATGGGAAAGACCAGCCCCCATGATTCAATTACATTCTCCTGGGTCCCTCCCACAACACATGGGAATTCTGGGAGATACAATTCAAATTGAGATTTGTGTGGGATCACAGCCAAAGTATATCAAGGGTGTTAAAGTCCCCTTTCATTATTATATTGCAGCCTATCTCTCCTTTTAGATTTATTAATGCATGCTTTATATACTTAGGAGCGCCTATGTTGGGTGCATAGATGTTTATAATTGTTATGTTCTCTTACTGAATTGACCCTTTTATCATTATGTAGTGACCTTCTTTGTTTTTATAGACTTTTATTTGTAATCATCACTTATATCTAAGTATAGCTACTCCTGCTCTTTAGTGGTTCCCAGTTGCCTGGAATGTATTTTTTTGCACCCCTTCATTTTCATTTTATGTGTACCTTTATTGGTGAAGTGGATTTTGTGTAGGCAGCATATAGTTGGGTTTTCTTTCCTTATTCATTCAGCTTCTCTGTAGCTTTTTATTGGAGAATTTAGTCCATTAACATTCAGTGTTATTATTAAGAGTTACTACGGCCATTTCTGGATTGTTTTCTGGTTGTTTTGTAACGCTTTCTTCCTTTCTTTTTTCTTCCTGTCTTTTGTGATTAGTGGTTTTCTCTGGTAGTATGTTTTAATTCATTGCTATTTATTTTTTTGTGAATATATTATAGGTTTTGCATTGTGGTTACCATGTGACTTATAAAAAACATCTTATAAACATAACAAGTTATCTTAAAGAGATGAGTACTTATCTTAGACCACACAGAAAGTAATAGAAAGAAAAAAGAAAAATATTCTACACTTTAACATCATACCCCTACATTTTGACTCTTAGTTGTTTCAACCTATTTTTTATTATGCATCTCTTAATAGGTTTCTATAGCTATAGCAAAATGATATATTTGCATTTTGGGCTTCATACTAGAATTATAAGTGGAATACACACTACAATTCAAATATCAGACTATTTTAGCTTGTCCATGTGTTTAATTTTTACCAGTGAGTTTTATACCTTTAATTTTTTAAAGTTAAAGGTATAAAATTTTTTTTTTATTAATTTTTTTCTTTAAGGTAGAAGAATTTCATTTAGCATTTAGCACTTCTTGTAAGACAAGTCTGGTGATGCTGAATTCCCTCAGCTTTTATTTGTTTGGGAAAGACTTTATGTCACTTTAATATTAGCAGGATAACTGTGTTGGATACAGTATTCTTGAATGGCAGTTATTTTCTTTTAGCACTTTGTAAATGTCAAGAATATCATTCTGTTCCCTCTTGGCCTATATGTTTTTTGTTGAAAATTCTGTTGCCAGATGAGTTGGAGCTCCTTTATATGTTTTTGCTTCTTTACTCTTGCTGCTTTTAGTATTTTCTCTTTGCCCTTGACTTTTAAGAATTTGGTTAATTTATGGTTTGGGGCAGTCTCATTTGGGTCTAATCTGTTGGTATTCTCTGCCCTTCCTGTACCTGGATTTTTAAATCTTTATTGAATTTTGAGAATTGTACTCTTATTACTTACTTGAATAAGCTTTTCACCTCGTGCTCTTGCTCAACTCTTTCTTGAACACCACTAATTCTTATATTTGGTATTTTGATCTAATTTTCTATATCTTGTAGGTGATCTTTGTTGCTTTTCAATTTTTCTTTTTCTCCTCTGTGTATTTTTAAATGGCCTGTCTTCAAGATCACTGATTCTTTCCTCTGCTTGATCCACTTTGCTGTTGAGATCCTTTAGTGAATTTTTCAGTCTAGCAAATGTATTTTCTAAGTTCCAAAATTTCTGTTTGACTTTTTAAAATACTTCAATCTCTTTGTTAAATTTCTGTGATTAATTTCAGAATTATTTTACTGTGTTATCTTGGAGATCACTGAGTTTTCTTAAAACGGCAGTTTTGAATTCTTGGTCAGAGAGACCATATATCACTGTCTCTTTAGGGTCACTGATTCTTTGCTTTGTTCATTGGGGAGATTATGATTCCCTGTTTGCTGTTGTTTCTTGTGGACATGTACCTATGTCTTTGCATTGAAGGATTAATTATTTATTCCAGTCTTCTGTCTGATTTTGTTTTTTATGAAGTACATTTGCTTAGAGCTTGTTTTCCACTAGATCATTGCCTCCTTTTTGGCTCTAGGTGGTATCTTAAGCCCAGGTTCACTTCAGCTCTAGTAAAGGATAGGAGCATTGGCCTTCCTCACTGCGGAAGCTCCGAAAGGGGATACCCAGCAATGTGGGAAAACTGGAAAGGGGTTTGTGTCCAGAAGACTTGTGGAATAAATCTCCTATAGCGTGGTGATGCTGAACAGCCACTCTGATTGGGCATGTCCTTTGACTGAGTTATAGAGTTGAAGTTCTAGGACTGGGGATGGTAGTCCCACCTTCCCTTTTTGTCTCCCCTGTCCTCAGTGATGCTTAAAGGATTCACAACGCTTCCTGTAGGTTAAGGCATGAGCAGATTTCCTGCCAGCGAACTCAGGATTGTGGGACAACACCATCTTGAGGTGGCTATCCACCTGAATTCATTTTGTCCACTTCAAAAATTTTGAGTTGGAGGAAAATTTTCCTGTTGCTTGGTGCTGGGCAGAATAGGGGGAGGGGCATCACAGATATGCAGGTTAGATTCTTTTACTGTCTACTTGGAGTTTTTTCACTTCTCTGTGGCCCTGGGAACTGTCTCATCTTCATATTTGAATTGTCCAATATTGCTAGTGATGACTTTGGTGCTGTATATTAGTTTTTGGTTTTCTGTGGTGGATAGTGAAACTAACTTGCTTTTATTTTGCCATTATGAAACCAGAAGCCAGTCTTTTCACTTTCTTGAAAATGTCCCTTTATGAAAAAAAGTTAGTAATTTTGATGCAGCCTTCAATTTATCTGTATTTTGTTTTGATGCTTGGGCTTTTGGTGTCGTATTTTAAGAATCTTAAACCAATTTAAGATTATGATGATTTAACCCTATGTTTTCTTCTAAGGGCTTATAGTTTTAACAGTCAAATTTAGGTTGTTGAATCATTTTGAGTTAATTGTTATATATGGTGTGAGATAGAAATTCAACTGTATTCTTTAATTCTGCTGTCCCAGCACAATTTGTTGAAGAGATTCTCCTTTTACCATTGAACAGTCTTGGCACTCTTGCTGAAAATCAATTGGCTGTAGATGTATGAGTTTATTTATGGACTCTTGATTTTTTCCTTTGGCCTGTGTATTTCTCCTTATGCCAGTACAACGCTGTTTTGATTGATTTGAAATTGAGGAGTATGAATCTTCCAACTTTGTTCTTTTTTAAAAGATTGTTTTGGTTATTCAGGTCTCCTTTCAATTTCAAATAAATTTGAGAACTTCATTAAATCTGTAGATCATTTTGCGCAGTATTGGCGTATTAGCAGTATTAGATTATTGAATTTGTGAACACAAAATGTCTCTTCATTTGCTCAGATCTTTAATTTCTTTCAGCAATGTTTTGCAGTTTTTAGTGTACAGATCTTTCACCTCCTTGGTTGCATTTATTCCTAGGAGTTTTATTCTTTTGGATGCTATTGTACATGGAAATGTCCTTTCATATGTTAAGGCTAACCCCTTATATTCTTAATTTTCTGAATGTTTTGATCATGAAAGGGTGTTGAATTTTGCCAAATGCCTTTCTCTGCATCAATTGAAATGATCATGATTTTTCTTCTGCTTTGTTCTATTTTTGTGGTGCGTTGGGTTGATTATCTCATGTTGAACAAACTTTGCATTCCTGGGAAAAATTCCACTTGTTCATATTCTTTCAATATGCTGTTTAATTTTGTTTTCTGGTATGTTATTGAGAAATTTTGCATGTATATTCATGAACAATGTTTATCTGTAATTTTCCTTTCTTGTGATGTCTTCATCTGGCTTTGATATTCGAGTAATGCTGACCTCATACAATGAGGTAAGCATTTTCTCTTTTTTCATTTTTTTAAAGAGTTTGAAAAGAATTGGTCTTAATTCTTTTTAAAATGTTTGTAGAATTTACTATTGAAGACTTTGGATCCTTGACTCTTTTTGTTCAGAGTTTTATTTTATTATTATTGATTAAATTTACTTATTTGTTACAGGTCTGCCAATATTTTCAATTTCTTTTTTAGTCATTCAAATTTGTACATTTCTAGGAACATTCTCATTTCATCTAGTTTATGTAATTTGTTGGTATGTAATTGCTCGTTATTTTTTCCTCATAATTTTTTAAAATTTCTGTAAAGTCAGTAGAAATGTCCCCACTTACATTCTTATTTTATTTGTTTGCATAAACTATCTCTCTTTTTCTTTTCAG
>NW_012107775.1:1332541-1334777 GCF_000951045.1 Mandrillus leucophaeus | reverse complement strand
TTATGCATTTGACTTTTAAATTATTTAGAAAATAAAAAAGTTGAATTGCAAACCAAAAATATAAGAATACTAGCTTTTATATTTGCCCATTTAGTTGCTTTAATTGGAATTCTTTCTTTATTCATAAAGAATCAAATTACATTCTTAGAGTTCTTTCATTTGAACCTAAAGATCTCATTTGCCATTTCTTCCTCAGCTCTTGTTTATCTGGGAATGTCTTCATTTCTCTCCATATGAAGCACAGTTTTGCTACATATAAAATTATTGGTTGACAGTTTTTTCTTTCTTTCTTTTAGCACCTTAAATACGCCATTCCACTGTCTCTCCCACCATGGTTTCTGTTGAGAGATGGGCTTTTAATTTTATGAAGTCTGTCTCATGTTACTTCTCTGTTGCTGCTTTCAAGAATTTCTTGTAGGTTTTGCTTTTGATTAGAGTATGTCTCAGGGTGGATCTTTTTAAGTTTATCAGAGTGGAGGGACTAAGTTTCTTGAATTTATAGATTTAAACCTTTTATCAGATTTGGGGAGTTTATGGCCATTCCTTCAAATATTGTTCATGCACATTTCTCTCTCTTTCCTTCTGGGTTTCCCATTATGCACATGTTAGTGTACTTGATAGTGTTCTATGGGTTCTGTAGGTTTTTTACTTTATTTATTCTTTTTTGCTCTTCAAATTGGATCATGTCAACCTTGCTATCTTCAAATTCATGATTCTTTCTTTTGACTCTTCAAATCTACCTGCTTAACCTCTCTTATTTTAGTTACGGTACTCTTGGAACTCTTCAGTTCCTGCATATCTGTATCTATATCGGTTTTCTTATTTCCTTTGGCTTTTGTCCATATCTATCTCCAATTTAGCTCTGAATATGTTGATAATTGACAAAGTCTTCATCTACTAATTCCAACCTCTAGGTTTCCTCAAGGGCAGTCTCTCTCATTTATTTTGTTCCCTTGAATGGGTCCTGTTTCTTTGTATACTTGTGATTTTTTGTTGTTGTTGTTTACAACTGGGCATTTGAGTATCATATTGTGGTAATATTGTATTATAAATATCATATTGTGTAAATCAGCTCCCTCTCCTCTAGAGTTTGCTTTGTTTGGATTGTTGATAGTTGTGGTCATCCATTTGTTTATCGACTTTCCCCAACTTTTTTTTTTTTTGGCTATTTGGGGTCTCTTATGCCTCTTTTATTTTAGCTTGTGTTTGTAAAGTGCTTTGACAGATATAGATATAAATTTTTAAACATGATGAGCCAAGCAAGCAAAAACATCTCTCCCAGTCTTTGCATGTCTGCTCTGTATTGGAACACTCCTTCAACACTTAGTCGGTACTGCACTGAGCCTAAATATATGATAGATTTGAAAGCTTAGCCTCTTTTCAGGTCTTTTTTTTAAATTATGAGGTCTTGCCCTGGACATGTCTGTGGCTTTCTAAATTCTCTAGTGTGCCTGGGTGCTTTCGAATGCCCTAACTTTCCAAATAAACTCTTCCTAGCTTTTCTTCCCATGCCTTTGATAGTCTATTGAATGTCTCAACTGTTACCTTTTGTCCTAGGCCACTGCTGGTTTTTCATTAGCCTTACAATATTTTCAAGTATTGTTTACCAACTTTCCTTCCTGAATAAGTTCCATGTTAGGCAAAACAGAGATGACACCTTTGGTCAATCCTTCAGGTATCCCCCAGGCAAGTTAGAACAGACATACTTGAATAATCTGTGAATAAGGTATTTTCTGCTTTCCCTGGAAACATAGACTAGGTTCCACATTAGGAATTGGGCCTACAATCTTCAAGACTGCTGCTGAACTTGGGAGAGAATGAAGTAAGTTAAATGCCACAAAGCTTTTCTACCATTTAACAGTTGCCTTTACTTGATTTACTACTTACTGAGTTGCTACAAATCTTTGACTGTTTTCTGTAGTTCTAGCAAAGTTAGTTCTGACAGTTTCTGCTTGGTTCTCAATGTTTCTGTGGAAAGAAGGAAGCTTAAAGTTGCTTACTCTGATATTTTGTTTATTTACCATGGGAGCAGTAGTTTTCCCACGTATTTTTGAAATTACTGCCAATCTACAGAGGCAAAAAATAGTATCTCATTGTTTCTATTGTTATTTCTCTGATAATTTGTTAGGTTGTGTCTCTCTTCATAAGTTTCTTAGGCACTTTGCTGGGAATTTAGGTTTTTTGTTTCTTACTGGTTTGTAGATTTTCTTTAGATAGTCTTCAAATGAATTCTTTT
>NW_012107775.1:1328450-1330186 GCF_000951045.1 Mandrillus leucophaeus | reverse complement strand
TTTTTAGTCATTCAAATTTGTACATTTCTAGGAACATTCTCATTTCATCTAGTTTATGTAATTTGTTGGTATGTAATTGCTCGTTATTTTTTCCTCATAATTTTTTAAAATTTCTGTAAAGTCAGTAGAAATGTCCCCACTTACATTCTTATTTTATTTGTTTGCATAAACTATCTCTCTTTTTCTTTTCAGCCCAGCTAGGGGTTTGTCAAATTGCTGATTTTTTTCAAAGAACCAACGTTTGCTATTATCGATTTTCTCTATTGTTTTTCTATTACCTATTTCATTTATTTCCACTGTTATCTTATTATTATTTTTTTCCTTGCTAGCTTTGGCTTGCAGGAAAAATTTTTCAAAATTGTCAAGTTGTAAAGTCAAACTAATGAGATGATTTTTAATGTGAGCACTTATAGCTATCAATTTTTCTTTAAGGATTGCTTTCTATGCATGTTACAAGTTTTGTTTGCTGTCCTTCATTTTTATTTACCTCAATTATTTCCTAATTTCTCTTGAATTTCTTTAACTCATTGGGTATTTAAGGCTATGTTGTCTAATTTCCAGATATTTGTGGATTTTCCAGTTTTCCTTCTGTTAACAATTTTAACTTAAGTTCATTGTATTTGAAAAAGATGCTCTATATAATTTTAATGTTTTAAAATTTATTGAGACTTGTTTTGTGGATTAACATATAGACTATCCTGGAGAATGTTCCATATGCACTTGAGAATGTGTATTCTTCTATTGGTAAGAAGAATGTTTTAGAAATGTCTTTTAGGTATGGTGATATATATTAATAGTATAGTATACTATACTATTTTTGATCTGTATTGACCCATCTAGATCATCTGTCTATTATTTAAGGTGGGTATATAAAATCTCTACATATTATTTTAGAAAAGTCTATCTCTTCCTCTAGTTTTGTCAACATTTGCTTCATATGTATTAGGGCTTTGTTATTTGATGTATATATATTTACAATTGTCATATCTTCTTGAAAAATTGACCCTTTTACCAACATGTAGTGTATTCTCTCTTGTAGAAGTTTTGCTTATGTCTGTTTTTCTGAATTGAGTATAGCTACTCTAGCTCTCTTTTGATTATAATTTGCATAAACATATTTTCTATCCTTTCACTTTCAACCTATTTGTGTCTTTGGAGCTAAAGTGAATGTCTTATAGACCTCATATAATTGGATCCTTTTTAAAAGTCCATTCTACAAATCTCTGCCTTTTGATTAGAGTGCTTAATCCACTTCCATTTAAATTAATTACTGGTAAGGAAAAACTGCCATTTTGCAATTTATTTTCTCTGTGGTTTTTACCTTTGTTTTCCTTCATATCCTCTGTTGTTATTTTCTTTGTGTTTAGTTGATTGTAGCATTTTGAATCATTCTCTGTTCTTTTTGTGTCTGTTCTAAAATATACATTTACCATTGTAACCATAGGGGCTATCTTTAATATCCTGTGTTTATAGGATGTAGTTTGAATTAATACCAACATAATTTCAATAGCAGACAAAAACTCTGTTCTAATACATATTTGTTCACCCCCTTGTGTTGTAGTTGTCAAAAATTACATCTTATAGGTTGTATGCATAATAATATATATTTATTATTATTTTTATGCATTTGACTTTTAAATTATTTAGAAAATAAAAAAGTTGAATTGCAAACCAAAAATATAAGAATACTAGCTTTTATATTTGCCCATTTAGTTGCTTTAATTGGAATTCTTTCT
>NW_012107775.1:1299375-1323385 GCF_000951045.1 Mandrillus leucophaeus | reverse complement strand
ATAGTTAAGCTCAATAATATTTTCCTTTATGGCTTTTGAGTTTTATGCCTTGCTTAATAAGGCCTTTCCTAAAAATATTTTCTAGAGTAAATCTAATTCATGTATTAGCTTATTAAATATTATTTAAATAAAAAAATTATTAAAATACTTGAATAAACATTTATTTATATTTTGATTCCCTTATGTTGTACTCTAACTTTTTGGCAACTGTCTTTTTATTTTGATTTTTTTCCAACTGCTTTTGACTTTGTTTCAGCATTCTTTCTGAGATTTCACTTTTCTTGCATGCTGTAGCCTGTTTGCACTAATTATAGAATGACATGGAACAAGCTTATCTGGGTCATCCTCCAGTGGCTTGTGTTTAGAGGGAGCATGATCTTGTTCCTTCTGGTTGTCACTACTCACCTTGACACTTCTTGGCCTCTTTCATACAAGTTGTCACATCTCTGCCCTAAAATTTGTGTCGCCAAAGTATGAAAGAAAAACTGGTGTAAACTTAGTTCCACCAAAATTCATCATGATAATTCTTAATATATATTCATTTAGATTAATTACATGTAAATTAATTTAATTACATTAAAAATATATTTACTGAGAATTATGATGAATTTTGGTGGAAGTAAATTTATATATTTATATACAAATATATTTGACATAGTTATATTTTTATATACATATATTTCTCAATATATATGCTTATTGCATCTTTTACCTTTGATATGGAGAATTTCTAATAGCGTTCCTGCCCTTGGAAGCTGTCTTTCTCTTTACATCCTTTAATCTGTGGTCCTTTTTGTCAAGCTGATTGTTTCTGCATTTTACTCTCATAGATTGTTCAACCAATTTGATTCACTGAAGAGAATCTTTTTTGTTTGTTGCTAGTATTATAATTTTGTTTGGTCTATTACATTTTTTATGTCTTCTCTAGGGAAGCAAAAGATATAAGCATTTGTTCTCAGACTAATATCTTGATCTAATTTTCTACGTATCTTTTTATTCTTACCACACATTTTTATAATAGGATTTGAGGCTCTTTGAAAGAACACATTTAGTAAAATATAATAAAAATACTTGAGGGAATGAGAAGATACGAATAAGTAAAAATGGAAAGAAAACAGCAAGAAATTAGTTTGGTACTTGTAGGAATTCAGACCTTCGGCAGGCTTGGAGCTTATTCCTGACGAGAGATAGTAAAGCTAAGTGTATACTGGGAAACTCACCTTTGACTTGTCCAGAAATAAATTTCCTAGGATTGGTTTTGCACAGTCCCTAGAACTAGTGGATAGAAAGGTGTTTAGCCAGAGTTTCCAAATTGTAAATCTTCCACTAGAATGGAAAAGTGGTAGTTCTGATTATGGTCAGAATTTTATTCCACCAAGACAGAATCATTGGCAGCCGGGCATCTCAGAACTGATTATACACTAGCTTACCCATTCTGTGAGAGAAGGTTGTATGCCAAACTTTTCTTCAAATATTCTGGACCACAATATAATAATGCCAGTACTAAGGAAGTGATAAGGAAACAACAACTGAATTTTCTTGACAGAAATGAACAGTTGATTATGTAATCTTTTGTGAGCATTATGGTAAGGTTCTCCAGCTGCCTATCTTTGCCCTAGGATTTTTGACTTGCCCTTTTTGTGAAAGCAACAGAACATAGTTGGACAGAAGCTCCAGAGAGCTGGATGATATAGAGAGAATAAAAAAAGATAGTCTATGATGAACCTCTGATTCACAGCATCCTTTTGTTAATAGTAAGGCATGATAAAATACAAGCATCACCCAAGGAATTAAAGGATTTTTTTGATCAGGAATTATAGATTCTAATTATAGATCTTTAGTTACTTCCTGAATAACCCCTGGAAATTCAATTATTCTTTTATTTATTCTTCTGTGAAAGGGAGTGAAAGGAAATTCTAATTTTTTTTTAATAGTATTAAAAAGAGTTAAGAGAAAAATTGGAGGCAAATGAAACTTTTGAAGTGGGAAGTAATTCAGTATAATTCTTGACGTATTCATGTTCATTTAATAGTAGCTCACCCTGTTCAAGTCTTAGACTACTTTCAAGTATGGCTCAGTGTTTTCAGGATTCAGTAGCTTTATGATTTATTATTTTTTCCAGGTCTAATCCACATCATATCCCAGAAATTACTTCTGAGCAAATGTCTTTTCTGTTCTGTGCTTCAATAAATCCCACCACAGAATTGAGTTTACAGGAGAAACTGCTTGAAAGAAGAAATGAGTTTAAAACTTGAATTAAGTTTCCTCAGATAAGAACAAATTTTTTTTCCTCCCTGAAGAACCTTATGAGCATGTACTTACTCTTAAGGAAAGTAGCCTGGACTTGATAATTGACCAAGCTGTAACTTGAGGAACCATCTAACCCCGAGAGGAAAATCAATTGAGGGAAGGTTGTGATGTGCTTATTTCTCTTGTGGGGTGTGGAGGGCACTTCCTGAATCGTGGTGGGAGATCAATGTTTTGTTCATTCTTTTCAGTGCAGATCCTTCAGAGTAGAATCAACACTTTTTATCCTTCCTGGGTCAAATTGATTACTCCTTCTTCTACATCCAACCAAAATTTTGTATACTTCTTATTTTAGCCTTCCTGAGATTTAGAGATACAGTAGAGTGTGGGCTTTAGAGACAGAGAGATGTGGTTTCAAGTACTGTCTCTGCCACTCATTAACCATATAACTTAAAACAAGTTGTTCATCAGTAGAGTAGGGATAATAACAGCTATTTCTTTGGCTTGGTGTGAGAGTTAAATATGCTACAGAATGTAAATTCCACAGAGAAATGTCTGGCACCTTATAGACACGCAGTCAATTTTAGGATGGCACATGTGTGGTAAGATATGAGAGAGAGAAGTTAGATCACAACCTCCATCTATGTAACATAGAAGGCATGAACAAAAATAGATGTCCTATTGCTGCACTGGCCACCATCAAACACATAGAATGGTAGTGTTTCACGCAGCAGTCTTTAAAATGTGTAAGCCAGAGAAAGAGGAGTACAAGAATATCCAAGGCTTTGCATAGTTTGTCAATGCTCCTAATAATATTTCCACCCCATAAAGAATGCAAAAAGGAAAGTAGATGGGTGGACAAATTCTGATAAATCCTGTCCATATACTAAAGTAAGAAGTAGATTCGGTCCGGAAGATGTCAAAGAGGTTGATTATCATCAGTATTATCATTTTGAATGTCTTAGCTAGTATAGTTATATGAGAAAAAAAAGAACTATGAAAGTGGGAATGAAACACATAAAATTATTTTTATTTGCAGAGGATATGATTGTGTACTATTACAACTCAGGAGAATTGTCTGAAAACTATTAGAAATAAAGAGAGTTCAGAAAATTCCCTGTTTGCAAAATTTATATTAGAATCATTGGTTTTTCTATATGTCAACTATAAACAGAAAATTTAATAAAGAAAATATCCCATTTATAATACCAGGAAAGAAAAGATTTAAAAAGCTCGTAAGAAGAAATATTCAGGGTTTATGTGAAGGAAACTTTAAAACTCTTCTGAGAGATATAAAAGAAGACTTGGAAAATAGACATAACTTATTCTTAGAAAGCCTCAATATCATAAAGATGGTATCTCACAAAATTAATTTATGAAGCTTATGCCACCTAAAATAGAATACCAATGAGATGTTTTAGGGAAAACTTTACAAAATATTTTCTGAGAAATATATTTATAAAGTTGCTACAATTCTGAAAAAAAAAATAGGGTCAGTGGAATGAAGTTTAGATTCTAGAAAATATTCATCCAGAAATATATGGACATGTTATCTATGCTAAAGATGGAATTGCGTTCAGTAGGAAAGACAGGTTAAATGAAAAACAGTGCTGTGAAAACTGAATTCACATTTGTGGAAAAAAATAAACTTGGATGGCTATAGTTACTTCAGTTTCAAAACGAATTTGAGATCTACTAATCACATAAATGCAAAAAATAAAACTTTAGCAATATTACAACAAAGCAATGACAAATAAGTCATTTAATTTATATGAAATATTAATGAAGTAGTTACTTAAAAATGAAAAACTAGAGTATGGCCACAGCATGATAGTATGAAAAATAAAAATAAAACTTCACAAAATGCTTGCAATATATACACTGGTTTTGAAAAATTATTAATAAATATTGCACCCATAAAATGGGCAATTATTTTACAGAAAATGAGACAAAATAAAAATAAACATAAAAATTCTAGTTTTCACTTATATTCAAGTGAATATAAATAAAATGAGAGAGTATTTATGTCTATTTAATTGGCAGAAGAGAATATCATAAATAATAGCAGTTTTAAGAAGGTCTTGGAATATGGATATTCTCCTTTGATTGAAGTCCAAACTGATGCCACTTTTGAAAGTAATTTGTCAACATCCAACACAAGTTTAAATGTGCACACCATTTCACCCAACAATTTCATTATCAGGGGTTGACCTAGGGTCACTTTTGTAAAACTACACAATAATATGGAAGATAATTTTCTAATAGTTAAAAAACTATATAAATATAAGTTATGATACATTAAATAAAATATAACACTGTATATTCAAGCAACAAAATTCTACACAGTTTAAAAAGTATGCTACATCAGTATTTATTATCAATAGATCCTCAAAATATAAAACTGTAAAAGCAAGGCATAGTTACACTGGGTGATCTGGTGATCTCTTTTGCATAGGTAAACTCTGTGTATATGTGTGTGTGTGTGTGTGCGCGCGCACACGTGCATATTATGTTACTTGCATATTTTAACTAAGAGTTAAGAAAATTTTGGTACTTTTCTATTATGTTTCTAATGTTACTGGGGATTGGATAATGAGAAACTATTTTTTTTAAATACAAACTTTTTTTTAGAGCAATTTTGGGTCAATAGTGAAATTAAGTGGGTAGTACAGAAATGTCCCACATACCCACTGCCCCAAAACATGACGAGCCTCCTCACCATCATCCTCCTGTACCAGAACGTTACATCTGTCACAATCAATAAATCTACATTGACAGATCATTATCACCCAAAGTTCATAGTTTAGGATGTACTCTTTGTGTGTATGTTCTGTGGGTTTGAACAAAGTATAATGACATGTGTCCAACATTGTGGTATTATACAGAGTAGTTTCACTGCTCTGAAAAATCCTTTGTGCTTTGACTATTCATCTCTGCCTTCCCCTTATTCCCTGGCAATCAATTTTTTTTCATTGTTTTGCCTTTTCTAGAATGTCATATAGTTGGAATAACAATATATACAAAGCCTTGAAGACTGCCTTCTTTCACTTAGCAATATGCATTTAAGGTTCCTCTATGTCTTTTTTGTCAACATCTCTTTTTTTTTTTTTGCACTAAGTAATATTTCATTGTATGAAATTCCCATAGTTTATTTATATATTCATCTATTAAAGGACAACTTGGTTGCTTCCAAATTTTGGCAATTATGAGTAAATTTGTTATAAATGCCTGAGTGCAGGTTTTTGTCTGAATATAAATTTCCAACTTGTTTGGGTAAATACTAAGAAATGCAAATTGCTCAACCATATACTAAGTATATTTTTAGTTCTATAAGAAATTGCCAAACTGTATCCAATGTTAGCTATACCATTTTATATTCTTACCAGGATTGAAGAAGAGTGTTTGTTGCTCCATCTCCTTGCTAGCATTTGGTATTGTTTGTGTTTTCAATTTTAGCCATTCTAATAGGTATATAGTAGTAACTTGTTTATGTTTACAATTTCCCAATGATGTAAAATGTTGAGCACCTTTTCCTATGTTTATTTGTCATCAACACATTTTTTTGGTGAGGTGTCTTCAGATCTTTATCCCATTTTAAAATCAGATTGTTAATTTTGTTATTGTTGAGTTTAAGAATAATTGTTTATTTCAGATATAATTTAGATAAATTCTTGTTAACTTTAGATAGTTATTTATCATATATGTTTTTTAAAAATATTTTTTCCCAGGATGTGGCTTGTTTTCTCATTCTCTTGGCAGTGTCTTTGACAGAGCAAAGGTTTTTAATTTTAATGAAGTTAAATTTATCAACTTTTTCTTTGATGGAACATATATCTTTGATGTTGTTTCTGAGAAGTCATTACTAAAGTCATCTAGAATTTCTAGAATTTTTATAGTTTTGGATTTTACATTTAGGTCTATGATTTATTTTTAGTTAATTTTTGTGAAGGGTGTAATGTCTGTATCTAGATTCATTGATTTTGCATGTGGATGTCCAGTTGTTTCAGTTCTATTTGTTAGAAAGACTGTATTTTTTTTCTATTGAATTACCTTTACTTTTTTGTCAAAGATCAGTTGACTTTGTGTCTATTTTTGAGCCCTCTATTTTGTTTCATTGATCTATCTTTCTATTTTTTTCTCTAATACCACTCTGTCTTAATTACTATAGTTTTACACTATGTTTTGAAATTAGGTAATATCAGTCCTTTGATCTTTTTCTTCAATATTATGTTGGCTATTATATTGATTTGCTGGGGTTGCCATAACAAAGTACCATAGACTAGGTGGCTTAAACAAAAGAAAATTATTCTCTTACAGTTCTTGGAGGCTGGAATTCCAAAATCAAGGTGCTGGCAGGGTTGGTTTCCTCTGAGGCCTCTCTTAGGCTTGTAGATGACCACCTTCTTACTGCTTCTTCACTTGGACTTTTGTCTGCACAGACATCCCTGGTATCTCTAGTATCTTCATCTCCTCTACTTTTAATTACACTAGTCAGACTGGATTTGGACCTACTCTAAGATCTCATTTTAACTTGTCTACCTCTTTAAGGACTCTATCTACAGGTACAGTCACATTCTGAGCTATTGGAGATTATGACTCCAATATATGAATTTGGGGGGGGGACACTTCAGTTCACAACAGCTATTCTGGATCTTTCGCCTCTCCATCTAAACGTTAGAATTACAGTTGACCCTTAAACAACATGAGTTTGAACTGTGTGGGTCCACTTCTATGCAGATTTTCTTTTGCCTCTGCTACCCATGAGACAGCAAGATCATCTCCTCCTCCTCCTCTTCCTCATCCTATTCAATATGAAGATGATGAGGATGAAGACCTTTATGATGATTCACTTCCACTTAATAAATAGAAAATATATTTTCTCTTCCTTATGAGTTTCTTAATAACATTTTCTTTTCTTTAGCTTACTTTATTGTAAAAATGCAGCATATAGTAACATACAAAATATGTGTTAATTCACTATTTATGTTATTGGTAAGGTTCCTCTGGTCAATAGTAGGCTACGAGTAGTTAAATTTTGGGAGAATCAGGCGGGACATGGTGGCTCACACCTATAATCCCAGCACTTTGGGATACTGAGGCAGGTGGGTAAGTTGAGACCAGGAGTTCGAGACCAGCCTGGCCAACATGGTGAAACCCAGTCTACTAAAAATACAAAAATTAGCTAGGCATGGTGGCATGTGCCTGTAGTCCCAGCATCTCAGGAAGTTGAGGCATGAGAGTTGCTTGAACTGAGGGGGACAGAGGTTGCAGTGAGCCAAGATAGTACCACTGTATTCTAGCCTGGGGACAGAGCGAGATTCTGTCTAAAGAAAGAAAGAAATGAATGAATGAATGTTGGGAGGATCAAAAATTATACATGGATTTTCAGGTATGTGGGTGGGTAGTGCCCTAACCGCTGCGTTGCTCAAGGGTCAACAATAGTTTGTCAATATGTACAAAATAACATACTGGGTTTTAAAAATTAATGTTATGTAGAATGTATAGATCTGGTGGGAAAGGACTGACATCTTGACAATACTGAATCTTCCTATCTGTAAGCATAGAGTATTTCTCCATTACTTAGTTTCTCTTTGATTTCTATCAGAGTTTTGGAATTGCCCCCATATAGATCTTGCACATATTTTGTTACATTTACATCTATATATTCTGTTTTGGGGTGTGTGATGTAAACGGTATTATGTTTTTAATTTCACGTTTCAATTATTCGTTGCTGTTCTCTAGGAAAACAACTGACATTTGTATATTAACTTTCTGTTATGGGATGAATTGTGCTCTTCACCCCCAAAATTCGTATTTTAAAACCTTCCTAGCACCTTAGAATGTGATTATATTTGGAGATAGGGCTGTTAAAGGAACAATTAAGTTAAAATGAGGCCATTAGGGTGGGCTATAATGCAATCTGACCAGTGTCCTTATAAGAGATTTCTTTTTTAACAGTCTCACTCTGTCATCCAGGATGGAGTGGTGTGGTGCAATCTCCACTCACTGCATCATCCGCCTCCCAGGTTCAAGTGATTCTCATGCCTCTGCCTCCAGAGTAGCTGGGATTATAGGTATGCACCACTATGCCCAGCTAATTTTTGTATTTTTAGTAGAGACAGGGTTTCGCCATATTGGCCAGGCTGGTTTCAAACTCCTGGCCTCAAGCAATCCATCCGCATCAGCCTCCCAAAGTGCTGTGATTACAGGTGTGAGCCACTGTGCCTGGCCTAAGGAGATTTGGAAACATTGAGAGACACCAGGAATGTGTGTGCACAGAGGAAAGACCATGTGAGAACATGGTGAGAAGGCATCTCTATGCAAGCCAAGGAGAGAGGCAACCCTAATGACACTTCGATTTTAGACTTCTAGTCCCCAGGACTGTGAGAAAATAAATTCCTATTGAAACAGAGAAAGCTCCCTTGTCTCCCTAGCAGGCTGTGCAGTGGGGATGTGGCTCACTTCTTCAGTGCCTGGCTACTCAAATCCCCAGGAGGAGCAGGCAGATAGGCCGGTTGTGGGGCTCCGACTCAAGGGCAGCATCTAGGAGTGTATGTTTACAGCTCCTGAAGCCCCAGTGGGCATGTGTTACAGTGTGCTCTTTGTTTTTCCATCCGTAGGCAGCTTGTGTTAGTCAGTTCAATTAGACCCTTTGCCTTATCGCAATGACAGAGGGCTTTCTGTATTCTGGGGTTTCTTGCCTTCGTGTACTGGAAGAACTGGATCAAACGTGGGCTTGGAGAATGAGTGCAATGTTTTACTGATTAGAAGTAGCTCTCAGCAGATGGAGGAGCCAGAAGGGAGATGGAGTAGGAAGGTAGTTTTCCTTTCTGAAGTCTGACCACTTAGTGGTCTGGACTCTCCTTCGACTGCCCCAGCCAAACTCCACATCAATCCACTGGTCGAGGGCCTGCCGGCCTGCCGGTGTCTATTGGTCTGCTCCTGCACCGGTGAGTTCCTCTCCATGTCCAGCTACTTGTGTGCCTACCTGCTACCAGGGTGGTCTTGGGAAAGACAACATATGGGCAGGAAAACAGAAATGCCTGTCCTCACCTAGGTCCGTGGGCGCAGGTTGAGTGGGTGGAGCCGTAGCCAGAGACTACACCTTTCCCAGCACTTCCCTGTTTAAGAAGCACGATCCGTGGTATTTTATTATGGAAGTACTAGCAAACTAACAGACCTTACATGCTGCAACTTTGCTCTAATTTCTTAGTTCTAGGAAGTTGTTCTGTTTTGGTTTGGTTTTTTACTTTGGGTGTTTTCTGCTTTATAACAAAGGAAAAAGCTAATGTATATTTCTGAAATATATAAATAATATACATCGTTCTTCTTCCATGAATTGCAGTGATATACATACCCTCCATATAAGAATGTACCTATTTAGGGCAGCAGCATATGGTTAGGTCATAGCACAGTTCATAGAACGACATTGTGTACTCAATATTTGTTTAGTGAATAAGTTAGAGTTTAAATATACTGTTTGCTCCTATAATTTTCTAATAAGTTTTTAGGAAAAAATGATTCCTCAAAATCAGAAAGAATTGTTGAGATATGAAATAAATGAAGAGAGGAGAAAAGCTAATTGCGTAGAGGGACCTGTCTTCTGCTAACTGATCCTGGAGAGAAAATCTTCCCAGGAGCTCCATTCACAGATGAAAGAACAAGATTGTCTAGGATATAAAAAAATTGAGGCTCTACTTGATAATCTTCTAAAATTTACTCTCCTATGCTATTTCTCCAGTTTTTAAATGTATTCTTGGCCAAGAGGGCACTAGCTGAAGAGTGTGCAATTCCTGCAAGATTTCCTCTATGGTCAAAGACAAAAATGAAATATATCTGGCATTTACAGAAAGAAGGTTATATTAGAGGTCTAGCTTACTATATGAATTTTTCCTATTTAAGTGAATTGTTTCCATTAGAGCTAGGCTGTATTTATCCTTATTATCAAAAGTTAATAGTTAACTGGAAAGTAGCCCAAGGTTTGACACATAGTAAGTGCTCAAAATGTATGCATCCGCATGTATGTAGATGAATGACCAGTGCAGGAACAATGCATGTTAGATTTGGGCTTTTAATTTTAACTCCTTGAAAGAGATCTGTCCAGCTTTGTTGCCTCTGGGACTGAACAAAGAAGCCTGTTTTTATGGGCTGATGAAGTAGACATCCCATAGTTTGTCACAGATGACTAAAATAAATGTCTGCCTTAATAAAAAGAGAAATTATTTATATGGCTAAAAATAATCTATAAGCTACAAAATTATTTCCTGGTGAAGAAAGACCTTATAAATTATTGTTAAATTGAAGTGTCTTTACTGTATTACCCCTTCCCTGCTTTTGAGAGAGCAAGAGAGTAAAAAGAATATAGCATATTAAACAGCAGTCTTTAACTATGGGGCTAATGGTGCTTTCTAAAATATAATTCCCTGGATTTTGGAGGTAATGCAAATTAAAAATTAAGTTTGGTTGAAACTTTTCTGGCTAACGCAATTTTTAATCGTAGAAAGTCAATACATACCTGCAGAGTTTTGAAAGTGAAATCATTCGGTCACCTGGCCTCACACATCTACTTCTATGTCTTTTGTCTAAGAATCCAGGCATGACCTAACCCTTGAAGAGTTTAAAGCCTTTTCTCTGCAATCCACCCTCTTGTCTATCAGTGGGAGTAAGCATGTACTTAAAAATCTTTTATTAATTAAGCTGAGTGCTCATGAGGTGCAAGCATCTGTGCTAGATATTTCTAGGAGACACAATAGATCAAGATAGCATGAGGCCTCACCACCTAAGAAACTTGCAAGCTAGTTGGAAAGTCAGTTCATCTAACTTCTTTCTAATAGCTGGTACCAGAAGGAAAAGCTTATTACTTAGGGGATTGTAATATTCTTTAGTGGGATGTAGTAAGATAATGTTAAATTTCTATTGGTACTTATTTTTATCTACTGTCTAAAATTTCTATTATCTTTTTAAATAATGTATGTTATGTTAATATATTAGCAAATGTTGGTATAATCCACATGAATTGGGGGTATGGGCTTATTTCATGGAAAGTTTATTTTGTAGAGAGAGGTAAATGTTAAAATCATTTTGGAGAGTACTGGATATACCTGGTGCTTGGTCTCACACACTTAGAAATAAAATGATCAGTATTTAGCAGAGGACCTGGGACAGTGTAGCACTCCACCAGATGTATAGATGGGGAACAGCATTAGTAAAAAGAGGTTGTGTAGAGGCTCACTTCCAGAGTTACGAGATAAAACTACCAAAAAAATCTGCTAATAGAGTACTTACAATCAAAATTCTATCTGGTAATGATGCGGGGCAGGCAAGCCCCCATACTGGGGCTTAGCATGGGAGAGTTCTTTGCTTTATCCAGGAAAGAATTCAAGGGCAAGCTGTTAGTGTTAGACAGGAATTTTGATTGGAGCAGCAATGTGCAGCAGCAGCAGAGGGAGTGCTCCTTGTGGAGCAGAGCTAATTCATAGGTAGTGTGCCCAGAGCAGCAGCTCAGGAGCAGTCTTGTAGTCATATTTATACCCACTTTTAACTACATGCAAAGGAGCAGATTATGTAGAAATTTCTAGAAAAAGGGTGGTATCTTCTTGGTCATTGTGTCACTGCCATGGAAAGGGGCAGTCACTTCTGGGTGTTGTCATGGCAATGGTAAACTGAAATGACACTGGTGAGCATGTCTTAGGGAGAGGTACATTCGCCTCTTCCCTGTTTCAGCTAGTCTTCAGTCTGGTCTTGAGTTCGAGTCCCCACCTCCAGAGTCAAGTCCTGCCTCCTACCTTAGTAACAGCAGAATTATATGCAAAGCAAAACACAGACATTATTTCTCTTGCTATTTAAGTTGGTAACTGGAAGTTCCCTGCTCCTCTCATTCACTCGTCTTTTTTACAAAATTGTAGGAAGCTACTAGTGTGTATATAATGTTTTGCTTAGGGTTTTTGTGACTTTTATGCCAATTATCTGATTCTGAATGCAAAAGTTAACAATACATATTTTTCTTCAATAGAGATTGGGAATTACAGATACCAACATGAATACTTTATTGCTCATCTGTGATATTTCTTCAAAGAAATGTCATTACAAGCACCTTTTTGTGCTGGTAGATACCATACAACATTTAGAAAATTGTTATCAGCAATTCAACAGGAATAAAGTGGAAAAAACCACCTTGATCTAATTTTACATAATTTAAAAAATATCTATTCCCTCCTCTATGTAACTGAATCCCTGTGCCTCTTGCTTGTTCTTTCTGGAAATTCACATCCTCTTCATGAAACACAAAAGTTTGGTTGGGCTTAACTCTAAGTTTTCTTTTGCTCTAATGTGCTATGTTTCATGACAACACTTACAGATATTTGTTCCATATATATATAAGGAATATTATTCTTGGCTGTATTTCAATTTTTATCTATGACCTTTTTAAGTCAAAAATAATATTTTGCTAAGTGTTTAGGTGCTTCAAATATTTGTAGAGTAATACTCTCATTCTACTCCAGACATCATATGGCTAATGTAACCATTTTTATTTCTTTTTAATATTTCTTGATAAGTCTATTATTCCTCAGTAAGTCTTTTTTATTTTCTGAAACCCTGATTAATGCATCAAAATCTTTCTTTAAGTCAGGTAGAAGAAGAATTCATGTTGATTGTGATTATGTGGCTTTATGAGAAATATGCATATTTGATGATATCCTTATATCTGAAAAATCATATACTGTCTGATCAGCTGCTGAGAGAACATGGTCCATCATTTTTCTCTCAATGATTAATCATAATGTTGAGAAACACTAGCTTATCTGAATCAATTGTAAAGTGTGTCATAATTGACTGATGACAAAATACTTTGCAAAAAATATTAAAGCAGATTGTAGGTTTTCCTTATAATAGAATCACTTTTACTCACACACCTCCATATGCTTTCTTGAGTGGGAGAGAAAGGATTAGAATTACGGCTGTTGCTAAGATTTAAAGATACATTGCAGAAACACCTATTAGAAGACACTGGTTAGATTTTAAGCATCCTTTCTGAGTGTGTTTCCTGTATATATAGGTGGAGGGTATGGGGAATTAAGAATTAATGTCCCATATAATATATTATCAAGCTCAAGTTTGTGTCATCAGTATTGCCATAATTGCTATGATGGCCTATTAATTTATTTCCCTGCTTCTATTCTCCTCCTTACATGTTGCTTTCTACCTAGCAACCAAGGTGATCTTTTACAAATATGTCAATTAAGCCACCTACCTCTTTAAAATTGCCCAGAAGTTCATCATTGTGCTTAAAATAAAATCTATACTTTTTATGGCCTATGGCTCCTTAGGATTTGACCTCTTCTTTTGTCTTGGACTTAGCCTTTACTAGTCTTCCCTTTGCTCACCATCTATAGTTCAACCTCAAGCACATCTCAGCAGATGCTGTCAGTGTCACATCCATACTCCCTGACACTTACATTTGTATACATCCCAGCTGGACTTCGAATTATCAGCATATGGATTTATTTGCCTGAAATCTTTCTTTGGGTACTGGAGGCTGCTAAGCCTGCAAATGAGGCAGTCGGGAAGTTGTAGGGAATTAATACCTCTTAGAAATAACCCTCAATCAAGAACTGACCAAAGTGAGTATATAAATACACCTAACTTCTCTATCCTTCAGGTGGGGTAGATGTGTATTTTACACTGCCTCCCAGAGGTGCACAGCAGGATTAAGTTGCCATTGACCACTCTAGTAACTTGCTGAGTTATAACACCTTTACTGACATGTTTTCCTTCACTGCATTACCTCTCCATTCTCTATTTGTGTTTCGTGAGATTGTCTACAAGGTAGAATACTTGTACTCAGTCCTTTACTTAGGGTCTGCTTCTAGAAGGACCCAGACTAAGATAACTGAATTAGTTTCCACAAAACTTTCTTTCTTCCCAAAGATGTTGGACTTCTTCTGGTCATTTTAATTTCATCATAAATATCATACCTTTAAAGAAAGAATGATCTTGTCTCCTGTCTAAAGTGGCAACTTAATTATGCTCTAATATCAGTATATTTTAATCTCTACATGTAATCATTTACTATTATGCTTTTTTCTTGCTTATGTATCTGTTTGTTTTCTTACTTTCCAGTAGACAAGAGCTCTGGGGAAGGAAAGGCCTTTTTTTTTTTTTTTTAAATTATTATTTACTATGGAAGTACCACAGTAAATAATAAAGTCCATGGAACACTGGGGACTTAATATATGTATTGAGAATTAAATATCAACTGTGAGTTACTCGTATTTAGTCAACTTCTTTTTTTGTTTTGGTTTTTGTCAAACGGTTTTGAAACAGAAATTGCACGAAGCGTTGGTTATTTAGAGGCATGTTTTCAAATGAATATTTTTGGTTTGCTTTTTAACTTTCAATTATGTATCTTTGAATGACTTTCCTAAAAGTGGGACACATTTGTTTGAACATATTGATATTTAGCTACCTAGAATAAAAATAATATATAAAAATTACATTTTAAAAATTACCAAATTATTTTTCTTACATATTCTTATAAAATCATGATAAAAATAATATGAAGCTTATTTCCACTTTTTAGATCAGAAAATGGAGGCTTTGCTAACAATAACAATTATCAGTAAAATCCAAAACTGCTGTTTTAAAAAGATCAATACATTTGGAAAACTGCTAGTCAGACTAATCAAGGGAAAGAGAAAGAACATGCAAATTCTTATCAAAAATGAAGAGGGCTCATCACTATTGATCCCATGGATACTAAAAGGGTAATAAAGGAATATTATAAATATTATGAACACTCTGACAACAAACTTGCCAATTTAGATACAATGTACCAATTCCTGCAAGACACAAACTACTAAAACTCATATAAGGAAAAACAGGCAATCTTGATAGGCCTATATATTTATAAAAGAAATTAAATCAATAATTAGTAATCTTTTAAAAGAAGAACCAGGTCAAGATGGTTTTATTGGAGATTTCTATTAAATATTTTAAAAAGCAATGATACAAATTGTCTACAATCTCTTCTAGAAAAAGAAAGCAAAGAAGAAGAAACAGAGAGAAAAACGACAAAAAACTGACAGTCCTAATGTATCTATAATTACATCAAATGTGAATGGCCTAAATATGTTAATTAAAAGATAGGGATTGGCAGAAAAGTTACATGTTCCTATGAGTTTATGTAGGAAAAGCATTTTATAAAATTCAGTACCAATTCATGATTAAAAACTCTTTGAAAACTATGACTAGAATGGAATTTTCTCAAACTTGTAAAAAGAACATTTACAAATACCTACAGCTAACACATTATACTTAAGGATCAAAGAGTAAATGTGTACTCACTGACACTAAGAACAAGGCAAGGAGGTGTACTGTCACCACTGCTCTATAATATAGTACTGAGTTCTAACTAATGCAATAAGACAAAGAAATAAAGAGATGCAAATTGGAATGAAAGAAAGGAACTTATTTCTTTGTGAAATTGGTATGATAGTCGACTTAGAAAATCCTAAGGAATCTTAAAAAATAAAAACTTCTAGAAATAATAAACGATTATAGCAGAGTTGCAGGATATAAAATCAACTTACAAAATCAACTGCACTGTTAAGTATTAGTAATGAGCACCTGGAAGGAAAAATTAAAATTATATGATTTATAATATCTCAAGAAATGCACACTTAGATGTAAATTTAACAAAATAAGCACAGTAATACTTCATTATACCTGGGGTATTAGTTCCAGAATTCCTGAGTTGATACCCAAATCCATGAATGCTCACGTCCCTTATATAAAAGTATGTAATACTTGCATATAATCTATATACATGCTCTTTTATGCTTTTAACTATCTCTACATTATTTGTAATACCTCATATAATTTAATGCTATGTAAATACTTGCTATAGTGTATTTTCATATTTGTATTCTATTTTATTTTTGCATTATTTTTTCAATTATTTTTGATCCACAGTTGGTTGAATCCGTGGAATGGATGTAAAACCTGCAGATATAACGGACTGTACAGCACTTGCATACTGAAAACTACAAAATACTAATGAAAGAAAGAAAAGATGATTATCTAAATAAATGGATAACTCTACCATGTTCGTGATTGAAAACTCAATATTTTGAAAATGTCAGTTCTCCCTAAATTGATATAGAGGTGTAATGCAGGCAAAATCTCAGGAAGCCATTTTGTAGATATAGACAGATTATTGTAAAACTTATCTGAAAAGGGCAATGAAACTAGAAAAGCTAAAACAATTCTGAAGAAGACCATTGAAAATCACTCTATTCAATTTTAAGACATTATTAAATAAGTCTGGTAATCAAAATCTTATGGTGTTGCTTGAACAATAGGGAAGTAGATCAATGAAGCAGAAAAGAGAAGCCAGAATTAGCTCCAAATATATACAGTTAACTGGTTTTCAACAAAGTTGCAAAGGTCATTCAATGAAGGAAAGATACTCTTTTCAACAAACGGTGCTGGAGTAATTGGATATTTAATGGCAACAACAACAACAACAAACAAACCTTGATCCAAACTTCACGTTATACAACCATAGACTCAAAATATAAAAGTATAACATTTTAAAAGATAATGTAGAAGGAAATCTTAAACACCTAGGCATGAGGAAGAGTTCTTATACGTAAAATCCAAGCACAGTCTATACAAGGAAAAGCTGATAAGATGGACTACATTATAATTAAAATCTTTCACTCTGAAAAAGATTTTATGAGAGGATGAAAAGACAAACTATTTAAGATTAGGATAAAAATTTGCAATTCAGATATCTGATAAAGGACTCATATCTAGAATACATAAAGAAGTCTAATAACTCAACATTAAAAAAACAAAACAATCCATGTAGAAAATGGGCCAAATGCAGGAGGAAACAATAAACTTATAGGGATATATGGATGGCAAATTAGCACATGAAAAAAGGTTCAGCATCACTAGCCATTAGGAAAATGTAAACTAAAACTATAATGAGATATTGCTATATACTTATTAAAACTAAAAGAGTAGTAACAATAGTAAATGTAAGAAAGTTGCTGAGGAAATGGATTATTCATACATTTCTGGTGGTATTTTTAAATGAAACAGCCACTCTGAAAAATAGTTTGGAAATTTTTTATAAAACTAAACAGCAGAAAAACAAAACACATACAAACACAAGGAAACTTTTGGAAATGATGGATATGTTTATTTCTTGGGTTGTGATGGTATCGTGCATATTTGCATATGTCCAAACTTATAAAATTATATACATTAAACCTGTGTAGCTTTTTGGCATACAATTATACTTCAATAAAGCAGATTAAAATGACAATAACCACAATAACAAAGCTAAACATGCAAATACCATGTGACCAGCACAATTGCACTCGTGGGCATTTATGCCAAAGAAATACACACTTACGCTTGCATAAAGATTTATATATGTTTGTTCACATCAGCTGTATTAATAGCCCCAAACTGAAAACAATACAAACATCCCTCAATAGGTGAGTGTGTAAACAAACACTCATCTGTTCCATCTGTAACATGGAATACTGCTTAGCAATATAAAGGAATAAACTCTTGGTACACACAAAACAAATAGATCTCAAAAGGTCGCATACTGTATTGTTTGTTTTATATAACACTCTTGAAATGACAACATTTCAGAGCTGGAAAAGAGATTAGGGATTATCAGCCGTTAAGGATGGTGGGGAGGTGGGCGTGGGTGTGATTATAAAGGGGAACATATGGGAGGTGTTGTTGGTGATGGGACAGTTCTGAATCTGGATTGTGGTGGTGATTACATGAATATACACATATAAAATGACATAGTACTATACACACATGCCAATGTAAAATTCCTAGTTTTTAATATTAGTATAATTATATAAGATGGAACTATTTGTAAAATGAAGGGAAGGTACGTAGAGCCTCTTAACCATCTTTGCAACTGCCTGTGGATCATAATAACTTCAAAATTATTTTGAAGTGTTTCAGTTTGTTTACTGTAGTAATTGTTTCATAAGAGTCTTCTTCAAAGAGTTAATATCAGTGTTTCAAGTAAGTTGATACTGGATATTCTAAAGATGAGTAACTAGAAAGAAACATTATTTTTAACTTTAACATTTATATGCTAACATTCTACATTTCACAGGTAAATATTTGTTTGCATGTGTTGGTGTGAACAAAATTCCTAGCCTTTTCTTTCTAAGCTTATAGTTATATCGTGTCATAAAGGTTTTTTTGTTTGTTTGTTTGTTCTTTGTTTTTTTTAAATAGAGTCTTGTTCTGTCACCAAGACTGGAGTGCAGTGGCTCAACTATAGCTCACTGCAGTCTCAACATTCTGGGCTCAAGCGACCCTCCCACCTCAGCCTTCCTAGTAGCTAGGACTACAAGCATGCACCACCATGCCTGGCTAACTTTTTTATTTTTTGTAGAGACCAGGACTCACTTTGTTGCCTAGGCTGATCTCAAACTCTTGGGTTCAAGTGATTCCCCCACTTGGTCTCCCAGAGTTTTGGGATTATAGGTATGAGTCACCACACCCTGGTATTAATAATAATACCATTATTAATAGATAAATAGTTCTTTTATCTATTAATAATAATGTGAGTGCCTGCAGTTTCATATGCAGACATTCACATTTGCACACCTATTACAATTAGATGTAATATTACAAGATGGCAATTAGATATGATATAGTACATCTATAGATTCATTTAATTATACAAATGGAAATAAGTTTAGATACATAAAATATTCCTTCAAGAAATCTGTAAATTTTCTACAATAACACTCACATTAAGAAAGTTATTTTTTATACGTTCATTTTATTTTTAAATTTGTAATTATATATATAAAACGTAAAATTTATAATTCTAAACATTTTTTAAGTTTGCAGTTTGGAATTAATGCTTTTAAATTATTTTTATTTTATTGTGTTTCACATTAACCTGAAGAAGTGCCAGAAAGTATATCAGATTCAGCAATCTGAAATGGATTTCATAATATCTCTCTAGAATTAAAGAATTTTTAAAGGGGGCCCTACAGGTAAAAAAGATAAAAAGAACAAGGGGAAAGATTTTTCTAGAAATAGAGCCAATTTGTTATCATCCTAGAGGAATTTGCATAAATTCAAAATACGATTAGATAAGAAACAAGAGGACTCAGGAAATAAAACAAAACAATGACAATTAGAAGAAAGCTTTGGCCTGCTGCTTGCTCACCCTAGCAAATTTTACGTCCTTAATCACTGTGCAATTTGCAAAACAAAAACAACACTTTATTCATAAATATAATCAGTCAATTTAAAGTGTTTAAGGAGTACTATTTCACATATATAAATGTTTGCTATTTTTAAAAATATAATGACTTTTTCCCCTCATTCTTCCTTTGTTGTTGTTAAACATCACTCTTCAGATAGATTTCACTTATGAGGGCTGGAAAAAAAACACAGGGTGGTAAGGCAATTCAATCAATCTACCAGTTTCCTTTGAAATTTGGTTCCCACATAGTTGTTTATCTCAGGGATTAACACGTTAACTTTGAATATGTGACACTAGCTTTCATCTAGATGGTGATCAAACTATAGTAATGTTCGAAGACAAAAGAAGTTGTACTCCAGGAACAGACTTCAAAGTGTCTTCCTGTGCTGACATCCTTTGCTTATTCTAGTGCTCGTTTCCTTTCTCTAACTACAGATCAACCGAGCAAAACATAATGTGGTAAGGCAGCCTGAAGGCTAATGTAAAGACAAGGAAAATAAAAACTTATAATCTGCTAAGCTTTGTTTATTCAGTTTGGGAATTATGCATACTAATGACTTCCTCCTTCTTCCATCCTTAAGATGCCTTCTGACCATTAAGAGATCTGAAGTGTAACTCAAAATGGATTTCTTTGCTTCCTATTAGTAGCTGCGAAATTATGAAATTGCTGGCTAACAAAAAATCCAAAACATAGTGGCTTAAAGTGACCAATATTTATTTAGTTTGTGATTCTGTAGGTTGGCGATTAGGAGTGGGCTCACCTGGGCAGTTCTTATAGTCTTAACTGGGCACATCTAATTTCTGCTGGACTTGTTAATAGAAATATGCTCAACAAGTCCACTGCTTTTCAATGACATCAGTTAAGATGGTTGGGATGATTGGCCTGTCTTCGTAGGTTCTTTTATCTTTCATTAGACCAGTACAGGCTTGTTCACAAGGTGGTCACAGAGTTCCAATTGCTGAAAAGAGGGCAAACCATAGTGTACAAGAGACTTTCAAGTGTACCCTTCATTGGCCAAAGCAAGTTCCATGTCATACTCAGAATAAATGGAAGAGGTGGGGCACTTCTAAAGGCATGGATATGGAAGGCAGGAACAAATTAGAGTCTTTATGTTAATTGATCAATGATAGAAGCTTTGGTACATGAACTGAGAGAAGATGGAAAACATAATAACTTGGTATTGTCTGAATATTCCAGTTGCAACTGAAGATGTCCCCCCTTCAAAAAAGAAGAGTTCAGCTTAAAACCACAGAAATGTTATCGATAAATTAGAAGTTAATAGGTCTGATTTCACACATAAGAATTTGATAAGCCAGATTCTTTCAGATTAGAATCTCAAGTAGGAAATCTTAAATTCTAACCTGGATTTTAGTAACCAAAGGAATGTGATTAGAGGACATCGATATTAGATACTTTCTTAAAACTTATGAAACAGCAACTTACATTTCAAGGTTTATTTTCATTTACTAGATTGCTTCAAGTAACATTATTAAATCTTAACAGCAATTCTGGGTCATTACACATTATTTGTTTTCTCAAGAGAAAATTGAGCATCAGGAAAATTAAGTGATTTATCCCCAAGTCATATAACTAAAGACCTCAGCCTCTGTTGTTTTGACTCTTAATTCAGTGCTCCTTTAATTAAAATATGGTTATCTCATAGTTAGTATTCATTCAATCAGAATATCAGTTTCCCTTTTAATATGTATTGAAACCAACTTTGAGGCTGATCCATGACTTCTGCACAGCTACACAGAGGAAGGCTCAATATCCCCTTTCTTTAGGTTTTCTTAACAATTTCTTCACATAGCTATTATAGCAGATGCTTACCACTTCATTTTATTGTTAATTTTATATATGTTTCCCTCCTTCAGTAAGGAAAGGAGCTTTGCATTGCTTATCATTGTGACAATGCCTAGCATAGTGCTTGAGCCATACCAGGTTCCAGATGAATATTTGCTGAACTTCATTTTCCATAACTACACAGTTACCATTAAACTCAGATTGACTCATAAAGTTACCATTAATCATCAAAGACCAATGCAATTCAGAGTATAATCCTGATCAAGGCAAGGAAGTTGGATAATTTAGAATTACTTGCAGCAGCAAATATTATGGAATGCTCGCTAGTCCCCAAAATATTGGCTACTTTTAAGATTAACCTTCAATTAACTAAAACCACAAATAATCCATCTCTGGTCATTACAGTTCAGTAAGTAAGTTTTCTTATTTGGAAAGTTTAGCATATGAAAATAGATCATTTGATTGAGGAACGAAGTGAGCTTGTTAAATTGACTTCACAAGGATGAAGTTGGCCTTCTGAGTATTTCTGGCAAGAGGTCCCTAACCTTTAGAGTAAAAAACTGAAGTATGGTAAAATCCCAAATCTATGTTAATGAATCAGCACAATCAGTTTTGAGTATCTCCAACTTTAACCTCACACAAGGTTAAAAAACATTGAGAAGAAAAAGAAGTGATGATAAGGAAGGAAAGGTGATAGGAAGCAGCCAGAATCATAAAGTTATAAAAAATAAGAGAACTTGGACAGCAGCTAGTTCATCCCTACAATGTTAGGGATGTCCAGTCCTCTTTCATCTCCTTTCATCTGCAAATCCCCAACTTAGGGTCTATCAGGATGTATTGTCTATCTTCAGAGTTTAAAACTCAAGTCTCCATAACAGCTAGGAAAACTAACAAAAGGCAGTTCTGAAATTTGGAATGAATGAGGCCCCCTCTAAGAATGTGGCCCAGATGACCAGGCACAGAGATTGTGGAATAATAACAGATTGGCAACTGGCCAAAGCAGTCTGCATCTGGATTGGTGCTGGCTGGATCTTCTATTCCAGGAGCTGGAATAGGGCACAGTGCCCATTTTGGCAATTTCTGGCCTAGCTCAATCTGATGTAGAGACAGAAGGGTGATGAGTTCAGGCATTATTCCTCTGCAGATGCAAAATCCAGCCTAGTTTCCTTTTTCCTAACTTCTCCCTTTCGGGTTCCGCTACCTCTCCTCTTGCATACCTGATGGCAAAACATCATCTTCTTTCTTAGGACAAATGAAAAGACAAAATTATCTTATATTTATTTAAATTTTTTATTGGTTTACAATAGTTGTACATATTTTGGGGGTACAAATAATATTTAACACCTGTATACAATGTGTAATGATAAAATCAGCGTAATTAGGATTTTCATCACTTAAAACATTTATCTTTTCTTTGTGATGGAAACATTACAAATCTCTTCTAACTATTTTGAAGTATATAATAAATTGGTGTTAACTATGGTTTTCCTACTGCACTATTGAATTCAACCCTAGTTTCCCTTCTTTCAAGTTCCACCTTTAGAGTTCCACTATCTCTACTTTTAAATAATTGATGCTAAACTATCATCTTCTTTTTCAAAAAAGAAAAAAAAAAAACAAACAAAATTACCTTTTGAAGAACTCAACATTCATGACCCCAAAAGTTTGGAGGAGGGAGATTGGCTGGTAGCTCACTGGCATTTTCTCAGTTTCTCAGCTTAACACAGAAGCTAATTATTTCCTATTCTCTCTCCCATGGAACTTAATTGCCTTGAAGAGGTTCTTATCAAAGAAATACCAGAGAATTTTCTAAAAATAAATTTTATTTTACACTATAGCACAAAGAGAAAAATGCATAAAACATACGTATATCTATTAATGAATTATTCTATTTTAAACATTCATGTATCATGACAGAGTTCAATATAATGTAATATTTTCTGTACCCTAGAAGGCCTTTCAGTACTCTTCATAATCACAATTTTACTGTTTAAATTGCCTCTTTCAAAACTAACAAATGCCCTCAAAGGGAAGTCAGGCCCCCATCTAAAGTGAGCAATTCCTCACTACCATGTGGAAGTGCTCAGATGTCTTCAAGGAGATGTTATTGGTCCGCTTTTTAAATTGTCTGCAATGAGAAAATCAGTTCAAATAATCTAGTACCTCTGTTATTAAAACTCACACAAGTCTCTTCTTAGTATTTGATCTTTTTGTGTCTTACAGTTATTCTTTCTCCCAAAGATAATCAGAATGTCTCTTTGACACGTGTTTTGCTAATGCAGTAACAATAACACATGTTTTAGTCTATGACAGGGCTTTCTATCATCTGAATAAGAGAAAATTAATGTCCAGAGAGATGTGGTAGTGTTTTTACAGAAAACGCTGTTTTTATAGAACTCATGTTTCCTGATGCGTGTGGACCTCATAACTCTGTAAAAATCAATCAGAATTTGAAAAGTAAGATTAAAGTTGCTGAAATAATTTAAATGGTGTTCTTTGACTTGCCCCAAATATGGCTTTGTGGAAAAGTCCAAAATTTCCCGTGTGTTACTTAATTTCAATTGTTAGAAAATATGGCCTTGGAACCAGCAAGGTGAAAATGAGCCTCTTAGCCTTATCAGTTCCCCGAAGCATATCCAAAATGTCTGTATGCTATTTCCTATTTGTGACAGAAATCTAGAGCAGTA
>NW_012107775.1:1175873-1298713 GCF_000951045.1 Mandrillus leucophaeus | reverse complement strand
GTTTTTAATTACTTTTGTCTTTATTTGTAGAGGTTTCCCTTTCATTTTTAACTTATTTATGTGTAGCTGTCATTACTCTGTATCGTTTTATGTTGTAGAGGTGAAATAGTCTAACTATTGAAAGGGAATTTCAACAACCTGAATGTCCACGCATTCACTCGCTGATTAAATAAATTAGGATAGGTCATAAAGCAGTAACCATAAGAATTTATATACACAAATGTGATCTATTTATATATAAATCATATTCACATTAGAAATGTTCCATAGGTAAACATATATGCATATATGTTTAGATATATGTAGATATAAATATATACATATAGCTTTTAAAGATATATGTTTAAATTGTTTAAATTTTGTTCAATATATGAGAATATGCATTAAAATGTAAAAAATAATTGTCTTTGGTAACTGGAATTCTATCTAGGCTTATGTTTTCTCAGCTATATATTCTCCTTATTATGTTATTAAATGCATCAGGCTTTTATAAATAACTTTTAGAAAGTAATACATGCCTATTATAAGTACTAAAATGTTAATAACAGTCTTTTTCTCCATTCTAAACACTCTATTCCCAATCCACAGAAATTACAAAAGTCAACAAGTTATTGCGTATGGCTCTGAGCACTGTCTAAATAACACATAAGAGAATGTACATCAATGTTTGTATTTACACAATATATTTGATATATATACATATGTTATAAATACATATATTTGCATATAAATATGTATATGATATATATGAAAATAGGTATATGCAAGAATATGTTTTATATATATATATTATATGCATACTCACAAATATGTTTACACATACACCAAAAGCATAGATTTGATAGCTCCATTACAGATCCTGGCTCTTTCTCATCCTATCTGATAGAAAAGTTACTTTTCTATGCCTCATTTTCCTCATTGGTAAAGTGGCACTAATAATTACCTCAGGGGTGTGTTATGATTATATAAGAAATTCACATAGTAATGTACTTTGGACCCTGCTTATCACATAATAAACATTTGATAAATACAAGTTCTTAATCTCATTAGAAACAAGTCATGAGAATCTTTTACCATTTTCATCACCAACAATGTCTACAGTTCAACTTTTACCCTTTGCCAACCTAACAGATGAAAATGGTATCTGTTGTTTTAATTAATTTTGCATAGGGTTGCACATTTTATGGGTATTTGTTGAATGACTTAATTTTACATAGGTTGCCTTTTACGATTTTTTAAACTTTACGATTTTTTAAACTTTCATTTTAGGTTCAGGGCTACATGGGTAGGTTTGTTATATAGGTAAACTTGTATCACAGAGGTGTGGGGTATAAATTATTTCATCACCCAGCATAGGACTCGATAGTGATTTTTTCTGATTCTGTCTCTTCTCCCACCCTTCTCCCTCAATTAGGCCCCAGTGTCTATTATTCCTCCCTTTCTGTCCATGTGTTCTCATTATTTAGTTCCCACTTATAAGTGAGAACATGTGGTATTTGGTTTTCTCTTCCTGTGTTAGTTTGCTTAGGATAATGGTCTCCAGCTCCATCCTTGTTCCTGCAAAGAACGAGATCTTGTTTTTTGCTTATGGCTGCATAGTATCTCATGGTGGTGTGCATGTACCACATTTTCCTTATCTAGTTTATTGCTGATGGGTATTTAGGTTGCTTCCATGTCTTTGCTATAGTGAATAGTGTTGCAGTGAACACACGAGCACATGTGTCTTTATGGTAGATGAATTTATATTTCTTTGGGTATATACGGAGTAACAGGATTTCTGGGTTGAATGGTAGTTCTGTTCTTTTACCATTTTTATTGCATTTTCTTTTTTATTCATAAGTTATTAGAATAGTCAATTAGACTTCTATGCTGCAAATATCTGGTTTTTAATTTATTCTATTATTAGTAATGTAAATTTAATTACATGCACTATTCTTTGATGGGTTCTGAGTTTTCACTTACAGTTTAAAACACCATCCCCTTTTTGCCATAAACATGTTTACCTGTGTGTCATCTTTAGTTTTGATATTTTATATATACAGTTTTGGTCAGTGTGATTTTTGTTTGCATGTAATAAATTTTGAAAAGCAATATGAGGATGTAATTTGACAATATCTAATGCATTTAAATTTTTGCATACCCTATGGCACATAGGAATGCACTGTATGACACAGCAATTCCATTTCTAGGAACATCACTTACGAAGCTCTGTTTATGTACTATGAGACAAGTTTGATGATTTTTTTAAAGCATTATTTAAAAATAGAAGAAATCTAAATGTCCATATGCACAAAAGTGGTTTAATATGGTGTAGCCATAAAATTACTCACAGATACTACTAATTTGCAAAAATCTTTAAATGTACATTAAATTCTCCATGTGTATTTGAGTCTATTTCTGAATTTTCTACTCTATTGATCTCTTTGTTCTATTCTAGCATCAAATTCTATTACTCTTGTAGCTTCTCATTCCCATTTAATATTTATAATTTTTTTCCATAATTTCTTGGATGTTTTGAAGTGATGGTTTTACCAGATAAGTGTTAACACTTTGTCATTTCAAAACCTTTCTGCTACATCTGAATATACAGATTAATTTGTAGAAAATTTTGCATTCCTACTCAAATAGCTTTGCATTTATTTTTCTTCTTTTATGTTCTTCTATAATATTTTGAGGTTTACTTTCTATCTTTCTATAGATACATTTCTTGCTATATTTATTTTCAGAAAATGTACCATTTTATTTATTTATTGAGACAAAGTCTCACTCTGTTGCCCAGGCTGGAATGTAGTGGCTCAATCTCAGCTCACTGCAGCCTCTGCCTCCCAGGTTCAAGCAATTCTCTTGCCTCAGCCCCTAAGTAGCTGAGATTACAGGCATGCACCACCACTCCCAGCTAATTTTTTGTACATTTAGTAGAGATGAGGTTTCACCATGTTGGCCAGGCTGGTCTTGAACTCCTGACCTCAGGTAATCTGCCTGCTCAGCCTACCAAAGTGCTGGGATTACAGGCATGAACCACTGCATCTGGCAAAGGTATCTTTTTAAAAGTTATTGTCAATCAGGTGTTTTTCTTTCTTATAATTTCTACCTGGCCATTTTAGGGAAGTTTTTCATTTTGTTATATTAAATCTATATAAGCCATTTTATAAGTTTCTCATTGTTCTAATAGTATTTTATTTGATTTCTTTGGATTTTCCAGTTATATGATAATTTCATATGCAAGTTGATTATTTTGCATCTCAGTTTTTGTTTTAGTACCTCTTGTTCCCATCTTGTATATAATTATCTAGCTAGCATTTCCAGAGCACTTTTAAATATATATGAATGTAGGAATCCTTGTCTTCGTCCTGATATTAGTTAGAATGGATGCAATGTTTTTACAATGAGAAAAAAATAAACATGTAAAAGATGAGAAATTGACATTTTGTATTTTGGACAATTTGTTGGTATTTCATTATTTTTTATTTGTTGGCATTTTACATTTTTTTCTCAGTAATAAAATATATTTGTTCCTAATAATGCTCTATTTTGGAACATTTAGAGAAGGCATTATTTTTCAATTTGAGAGAAGTTGGATCATATTTGTAAGTGCCAGTGAAGGGCCCATGAAGGTTTGTGGATTGCTTGAGCCCACAAGTTCAAGATCAGCCTGGGCAAAATGGCAAGACCCCATCTCTAATAAAATAGATAATTTAAAAGAGAAGAAATAATGGATGGAATAATATCCTAGGCTTAGGAAGGGTTTATTCAAAGACCTCAGGTTACTTGGAAAAGAGAAAGGATTCTAGAGAAGGGAAGGAAAGTGAATGCAGGCACTAATAAGATTCGTGGGTAGGGATGGGAAGCAAATGGAATTTGTACATGACAAATATTCTTTTATGAGAATCAATTTCCTGTGCTGAGTAGGAGACAAGGTCACTTACTGAGAAACAAAAGACTGGGTGGGCTAGGAACCTTGATAAAAAGCATGAAAAGTTGAAAGGCACTTTCAAGATGAGAAGGGTCAAGGCCAGGGGATTGTAAATAAATTACCACTTGCTTACAGGGAAGACTTGTTTAATGGCCACTGTCTATATGCTTATGATATTTTGTTTAGTACAACTTAAAATTTGGGGTAGCAGAGAAGGTGATTGGATTCATCTAGAATGGGACCATTTGAGTGCATGTGAGAAGAGAGAAAAAGAGACATTGAAAGGAAGAAAGAGTGAGGAAGGATAGGATGTCAATGGCAATACCATAGTTAAAAACATATATTGTGACATATAGGCCAGGTAGAAAATAAGATTACTTAGGCCCAGTTCCACTTACTTAGTCTCCACTACAGAAAAGATGACACAACTATAATGTCATGCGCATCCGTGTGAAGAGACCACCAAACAGGCTTTGTGTGAGCAATGAAGCTTTCTAATCACCTGGGTGCAGGGGGGCTGAGTCTGAAAACAGTCAGGGAAGGGAGATAAGGGTGGGGCTGTTTTATAGGATTTGGGTACGTAAAGGAAAATGACAGTCAAAGGGGGGTTGTTCTCTGGCGGGCAGGAGTGGGGGTCACAAGGTGCTCAGTGGGGGAGCTTTTTGAGACAGGATGAGCCAGGAAAAGGAATTTCACAAAGTAATGTCATCGCTTAAGGCAAGGACTGGCCATTTTCACTTCTTTTGTGGTGGAATGTCATCGGTTAAGGCAGGGCAGGGCATTTTCACTTCTTTTGTGGTGGAATGTCATCGGTTAAGGCGGGGCAGGGCATTTTCACTTCTTTTGTGATTCTTCAATTACTTCAGTCCCTCTGGGCGTATACCTGCAAGTCACAGGGGATGCAATGGCTTGACTTGGGGTCGGAGGCCTGACATTCCTGCCTTTTTATATTAATAAGAAAAATAAAACAAAAGTGTTGAAGTGTTGGGGGGTGGTATGGAGAGAGAGAATGGGCGATGTTTCTAAGTACTGCTTCAAGTGGGATTAGGGGTGGCGTGGGAACCTAGAGTGGGAGAGATTAAGCTGAAGGGGTGATAGTGTGGGGTTGTTAGAAGAAGCATTTGTCATATTGGTGATGGCCTGGATGCGGTTTTGTATGAATTGAAAAACTAAGTGGAAGACACAAGGTCTGAATAAGAGAAGGAGAGAAAACAGGTATTACAGGACTAAGAACTGGGAGGACCTAGGACATCTAATTATAGAGTTCTTAAGGAGGCTCAGCATAGCCTTGCTAGCAAAGATTATTTATTTACTTTAAGAGGGAATTTAGAGTGGCGGTTTGGGATCGCACCGGGAGATATCAGCTGTGATGGCTTGGAGAAACAGTGTAAACTAGCAGTGTAAACACGAGCAGGGCATTTATGAGTATTTGAGAACAGTGAATAGGAGTATGACTAGACAGAAGATAGTAGGAATGACAAGTTTTTTGGGGTGCAGTCCAAGTTGTTCTGGTGTCTGAAATGAGACTGGGACCTAATAAAAAGGAGTGTCCACACAGGAGCTCAAATGGGCTGGAACCTGTAGCATTTCGAGGACAGGCCTGAATTCTGAGAAGGGAAAGTGGTAAAAGTGTTGTCTAGTCCTTTTTAAGTTGGTGACTGAGCTTGGTGAGGTGTGTTTTTAAAGGACCATTAGTCCGTTCTACCTTTCCCGAAGATTGAGGACGGTAAAGGATATAAAGGTTTCACTGAATACCAAGAGCCTGAAAAACTGCTTGGGTGATTTGACTATTAAAGGCTGGTCCGATATCAGACTGTATAGAGGTGGGAAGGCCAAACTGAGGAACTATGTCTGACAGAAGAGAAGAAATGACGGTGGTGACCTTCTCAGACCTTGTGGGAAAAGCCTCTACCTATCCAGTGAAAGTGTCTACCTAGATCAGGAGGTATTTTAGTTTCCTGACTGGAGGTATGTGAGTAAAGTCAATTTGCCCGTCCTGGGCGGGGGCAAAACCTGGAGTTTGATGTGTAGGGAAGGGAGGGGGCCTGAGAAATTCCTGAGGAATAGTAGAATAGCAGATGGAACACTGAGAAGTGATCTCCTTGAGGATAGATTTCGATGATGGAAAGGTTCTAAGAGACGGGCTAGCAGCTTGTAACCTACATGGAAGAGGTTATGAAATGACGACAGAATAAAATGGGCCTGTGAGGCTGGAAGGAGATATTTTCCTTGGTCTAAGAACCATTTGCCTTGTATGGGAAGAGATTGACAGGTGGAAGTTTCAGCGGGAGAGTAGGTGGAAGTGGCCGATGTGAAGGAGGAAAACTGCCCTGCGGGATAGAAGTTGGAAGCTAGCTGCTTTTTTAGCTAACTTATCCGCATAAGCATTGTCCTGAGCAATGGGATCTGATGCTTTTTGATGGTTGCTTTTTAGTTACTTTATCAGCATAAGCATTGTCTGAAGCATGGTTGGGGGAAGAAAATAGATTTTGCAAGTTATGAGAACTGTAGAGAGTTGAGCATAGTTTGTGATTTTTAGGGCCTCTAACAGTATTAAAGCAGTTGCAGCTGCTGTATGCAGACATGAGGGCTAGGCTAAAACAGTAAGGTCAAGTCGTTTGGACAGAAAGGCTACAGGACATGGTCCCTGCTCTTGTGTAAGAATTCTGACTGCACTAACCATGCCTAGGAAGGAAAGCAGTTGTTGTTTTGTAGAAGGGATTGGGTTTTGGGAGATTAGTCGGACACGATCAGCAGGGAGAGTAAGTGTGTATTTATGAGAATTATGCCGAGATAGGTAACAGATGAGGAAGAAATTTGGGCTTGACTGAAGTTATGGGTCTGTCTGTGAAGCCTTGCGGCAGTACAGCCTAGGTAATTTGCTGAGCCTGATGGGTGTCAGGGTCAGTCCAAGTGAAAGCGAAGAGAGGCTGGGATGAAGGGTGTAAAGGAATAGTAAAGAAAGTATGTTCGAGATCCAGAACAGAATAATGGGTTGTGGAGGGAGGTATTGAGGATAGGAGAGTATTTGGGTTTGGCACTACGAGTGGATAGGGAAGACAATTTGGTTGATAAGACGCAGATCTTGAATTAACCTGTAAGCTTTGTCTGGTTTTAGGACAGGTAAAATGGGGGAATTGTAACGGGAGTTTATAGGCTTTAAAAGGCCATGCTGTATCAGGCGAGTGATAACAGGCTTTAATCCTTTTAAAGCATGCTGTGGGATGGGATATTGGCATTGACTGGGGTAAGGGTGATGAGATGGTAAGGGGTGCATGATCAGTCGCCAAGGAGGGAGTAGAGGTATCTTATACTTGTGGGTTAAGGTGGGGGGATACGAGGGGAGGATGTGAAGGAGGCTTTGAACTGGGGGAAAAGGCAGCAATGAGGTGTGGCTGTAGCCTAGGAATAGTCAGGGAAGCAGATAATTTAGTTAAAATGTCTTGACCTAATAAGGGAACTGGACAGGTGGGGATAAGTAAAAAGGAGTGCATAAAAGAATGTTGTCCAAGTCAGCACTAGACTTGGGGAATTTTAAGAGGTTTAGAAGCCTGGCCGTCAATACCCACAACAGTTATGGAGGCAAGGGAAACAGGCCCTTGGAAAGAAGGTAATGTGGAGGGGGTAGCCTCCATATTGATTAAGAAGGGGACGGACTTACCCTCCACTGTAAGAGTTACCCAAAGCGTCTGTGATGGTCCTGGAGGCTTCCGAGCTGATGGGGCAGCATCAGTCTTCAGCTGCTAAGCCAAGAAGATCTGGGAAGGAGTCAGACAGAGAGTCTTGGGCCAGAGCTCCAGAGGCTCTGGGAGTGGCTGTTGGGCAAGTTGGATGGTCCAATTTCCAGTGGGGTCCCGCACAGATGGGATATGGCTTAGGAGGAATCCCAGGCTGCGGGCATTCCTTGGCCCAGTGGCCAGATTTCCGGCACTTGTAGTAAGCTCCTGGGGGAGGAGGTTCTGGAGGAATCCCTGGCATCTGCGGTTCAGGCGTTCAGAGTTGTGTGCTGGAGATGTGGCTGGGGTTTGTCTCACAGTGGAGGCAAGGAATTGCAACTCAGAAATACGTTGCTACTTGGTTGCCTCTACTCTATTATTGTACACCTTGAAGGCGAGGTGCATTAAGTCCTGTTGTGGGGTTTGAGGGCCGGAATTTAATTTTTGGAGTTTTATTTAATGTCGGGAGCAGATTGGGTAATAAGATACAATGCATATTGAGAATAAGACGGCCTTCTGACCTTTCAGGGTCTAGGCTGAAAAGCATCTCAGGGTTGCTGCTAAGCGGATCATAAACTGGGCTGGGTTTTTCATATTTGATGAAAAAGAGCCTAAACGCTAACTAACTGATTTGGGAGAGGTCAGATAAAGAAAAAGGAATACTAACCTTGACTATGCCTTTAGCTCTAGCCATTTTTTTAAGAGGAAATTGCTGGACAGGTGGGGGAGGGCTAGTCACGGAATGAAACTGTAAGCCAGACCGTGTATGAGGAGGGGAGGTGATAAAAGGATTACAGGGTAGGGGAGCAGAAACTGAGGAAAAATTGGGACCTAGCTTGGCCTGGCGAGGAGGGAAGAGGTCAGATGTGTCTGTAGAAAAGGAAGACTGGAAAGACTCAGCGGCACTTGGGGTTGGGACTGAGGGGACAGGCGGGAGGGAAAGAAGGAAGACTTGGGACAAGTTGCATTGGGAACAGAGACTAGGGAGGGACCGATATGTAAAAGAATGCCTGGATGTCAGGCACCTCAGACCGTTTGCCCACTTTATGACAAGAATTATTTAGCTCTTGTAGGATGGAAAAATCGAAAGTGCCGTTTTCTGGCTATTTGGAACTACTGTCGAGTTTGTATTGGCGTTAAGCGGCATTGTAGAAGAAAATAAGGCATTTAGGTTTTAGGTCTGGTGTTAGTTGAAGAGGTTTTAAGTTCTTGAGAACACAGGCTAAGGGAGAAGAAGGAGGAATGGAGGGTGGAAGGTTGCCCATAGTGAAGGAGGCAAGCCCAGATAAAAGAAAGAGTAGAGACATGGAGAGAAGGAGTTTGGGGGTTCTTGCCCTCCAGAAAAGCAGGAAATGGGTTGGGGTGTGGAAATAAGGGATTGGGGTACAAAAATAAGAGGTCAGGGTTCTTGCCCCTCCCCCAGAAAAGCAGAGAAGGGGTAGAGACAGGGAGAGAAGGGGGTCAGGGTGCTTGCCCCTCCCCCAGAAAAGCGGGGCTTGCCACTAAGGGTGAAGGACCAAGGCAGGCATCCCTGCAGCCTGGTCAGACACCTCTAAAACATGGGTGAGTAACCAGAGAGGCGTCCCTGCAATGATTAAACACCAAGGGAAGAATGCCTTCCCCCGTCTGTGACTGGCGTCGGCGCTTTGGGTCCACGGATAAAACCTGTCTCCTTTGTCTCTATCAGAAAATGAAAGGAATTGAAATTAAGAGAAGGGAGAGGACCAGAGGTCATAGGTGGATCTTTCTCACAGAGCAAAGAGCAGGAGGACAAGGGATTGATCTCCCAAGGGAGGTCCCCCAATCCGAGTCACGCCACCAAAATGTCATGCGCGTCCGTGTGAAGAGACCACCAAACAGGCTTTGTGTGAGCAATAAAGCTTTTTAATCACCTGGGTGCAGGCGGGCTGAGTCCAAAAAGAGAGTCAGCAAAGGGAGATAAGGGTGGGGCCGTTTTGTAGGATTTGGGTAGGTAAAGGAAAATGACAGTCAAAGGGGGGTTGTTCTCTGGCGGGCAGGAGTGGGGGTCACAAGGTGCTCAGTGGAGGAGCTTTTTGAGCCAGGAAAAGGAATTTCACAAGGTAATGTCATCACTTAAGGCAAGGACCAGCCATTTTCACTTCTTTTGTGGTGGAATGTCATCGGTTAAGGCAGGGCAGGGCATTTTCACTTCTGTGATTCTTCAGTTACGTGTAAGTCACAGGGGATGCGATGGCTTGGCTTGGGCTCAGAGGCCTGACATATAATATAATGGAGGATGTGATAAATGCCATAAAAGTTATAAACATGACGTTTTGAGAATACAATTTAGCAAGAATTGAAATTTTGCTTATGGGATGATAAGAGCAGGGCAGAGGTCATGGATAGAAGGTAAAGGGGTCTTTAAAATGCAGATGGACTTGGGACCTCTCTTAATTTGAAGTTGGCTACAAATATGTTCACTTAATCATTCCTTTGACAAATATTTAATGAGCATGTGCTATGCCTGATAGTAGAATAATGTAAACTTCATGGAAAGGGACTATTTTTGTCATTATATTCTCCCCAAGTACATAGAAAACTAAGAGAAAAACCGATAAAAACCTAACAAGATGATATATTAGATGATATGAAGAGCTAAAAAGAAAAAATGGATAAAGAGGAGGGGGGATGTTGGTGCTGGTAGTGGATGGTGTGGGTCTATCACTCAACTGATCATGTTCAGTGGACACAGCACACTCCTCACACATGTTGATTCCCATGCCAATGCAGATGCCTCATGTTGCCCACAGCACCAACCTGAAATATAGAGATGTTTAATTTGTTGTAGAGAATACCACAAGGTGCTGTATAGGTTATAGGAACTATTTTGAAAGGTAGTCAGTGTTCTTTGAATGATAGTAACCTACTAAAATGGGGAACCCCTAAGCTCACTTGTACAACTGTTTTAACTCAGAGCTATAGACTATTAAAGACAGAAGGAACGTTGCCCATGACCTGATTCAAACTTCTCATCTTAGAATGACTTGGGGGATTAAGTGGCTTGCTCAAGGGTATGGAGACAGTCGGTGGCAGACCTGATGTTCAAGTCCAGATTGCCTGCCTCCAAGGCCCCTGTTGCTTCCATTAAACCAACTTTTCACTTTGTCTTAGGCAGAGAGGCCTCAGAGAGAGGAAGCATGACCTGAAAAAAATAGAACCAGAACAAGAATCGTGCAAGAACATTTAATAAGGGGCCAACTTGTGTCAGGCACAATTTGAGAATTCCAACTTTTATTGTCTTATATTTAAGGAATATTTTATGATTCTAGCCTTCCTTCTGATTTTTTTGAAGAATGAAAATATTACATATTTTAATTGAAGACCCCTAACTACCACTCAGAAAAAACTATCATCTTGAAACCTGATACTTCTTTAGGCCTTGCATGATTTTATATTATTACACTTAATTAGTATACATTAAAACAACAAATAGCATATTTTCCATTTTTCTAATACTATATTAATTTTACTCTAATGTAGATTTTTAATTTTACTCTTATGTAGATTTCTGCAGTTTATTTTCACTTTCATTTTGAGAATTATTCAAATCCATACATGAGTTCTAGATATTATTTTTTCCCTTTAAATATTTTTTATAGCTGTTTTAACTTCACAGTCAAATTGAGCAGAAACTAGGTTCTCATAAGCCTTTTCATCAGAATCCTGCACCAGAGTGGTACATTTTTTACAATTGATGAACCAGTTTTAATACATTATTATTATCATTATTATCATTCTTTGTGAAGAATTATATTAGATGCATTCTTTGTGATCTGCAGTTCTATGGTTTTGACAAGTGCATAATGTTATGCATCCACCATTACAGTATCATAAATAATAGTTTCAGTGACATAAACATCCCTTATACTGAGCCTGTGTATCTCTTCCTCTTCTGCTTCAAATCCCCGGCAACCATTGGTCCTTTTCCTGCCTCTATTGTTTTGTCTTTTCCAGAATGTCATATAGTGGAAATACCATAGGATGTAGGTTTTTACAACTGGCTTCTTCCACTTAGTAACATGCATTTAAGGTTTATCCATGTCTTTTCACAGCCTGATAGCTCATTTCTTTTTGGTGCTGCATAATATTTCATTTTCTGAATGCACACAGTATATCCATTCACCTCCTGAAGGACATCTTGCTTGTTTACAAGTTTTGGCAATTACAAATAAAGCTGTTGTAAATATTCGTGTACAGGTGTTTGTATCAATACAAGTTCAAATCATTTGGGTAAATACCAGTGAGCATGATTTCTGAATTTTACGGTAAAAGTATATTTAGTTTTGTAAGAAACTGCCAAACTGTCTTCAAAATTGATTTACCATATTCATGTTCACCATGGCTTAGAAATCCATTATGTAAATATTTCAAAATTTATTTATCTGTTCTTTCACTGATGGACAGTTTGGTGGTCTCAAGTCCAATTTGTAAATGATGAGTTTTTCTAAGTTGTGGCTATAGATGTGGAATTTGTGGGTTATTGCACATTTCCAACTTTATTACATGTTCTGAGAGTGATCTCCAAAGTTATTGTGTCAATTTACACTTCTTCTGCCAATATATCAGAGTTCTATATTTTATAAATTATGATCCTGCACTTGGTATTTTCAGGCCTGATGTTTTAATTCAATCAAAGACTTGTGAACTTGGAATTCAGTGTTCTTTCACCTTCTATGCATCTGATTATGGAGGGTTGAGTGTATTCGTATGTGTATTTGTCATTTTGTCTATATTAAAACTGAGATTGCTTATATTTTTCTAATTGATCGGTAGGAATTTATGTATTCTGGATAATAACAGTAATAGCTAACCCTTATTGAGCTTTGTTCCTGGTACTTTCTGAGCATTTTAGATATATGAGTGCAGTAAATTGTCTCAACCTTTTAAGGTAGGTAATAATTCCATTTTACAGATAAGAAAACTGAAGTACTAAAAAATTGAGCTACTTGCTCAAGCTCAGTTTTAAGTAATAAATGCACAATTTCTAACCAGCTCAGCTGGCTCCAAAAGGGTTTATACTAGAATAAACATTTGTCTTTTATTCGTGAATAGCCACAATCAGTGACTTTCCATTTCAGTTGCTTTATGGTGTTTCATATCATTCAAAAAAAATAATTTAATTGAGATTAATTGTACTATTTTATTTCTTTGTGATTACTTTCTGTGTTTTGTTAAAATATTCCTACAGGATGTCAAGCTCATATTGTCCTATATTCCCTTCTGAAAGTTTTAAACTTTTAAATTATGAGAAATTTAATTTCTCTGTAATTTAATTCCTTGTACTGCATGGAGTATTTTACTTTCACTGTGGATGTAGAATTATGTAAGCACAATATACTGAAGAGTATATACTTTATCCATAATTTGTAAAGTCAGTTCTCATCTGTCTAGTTAATCACAGGTCTTAGTTTGGATTTTCTGTTCTGTTCCACCAATCTATTTATTTTTGTGCTTTCATTATTCTGGATTTTTATTATACTTTGCAAAACTTTGCAAAAAGGTTTTATAGCTGAGATAACAAGTTGCCCCCTGCCTTATCCTTCTTCAAATACATCTTAGTTATTATTCTCTTAACACATAATAATTGAATAATATGTATTTATGGGGTACAATATGTCGTTTTGATCCATGCATACACTGTGTAATCATCAAGTCATGGTAATGAGCATACTCATCACCTTATTTTATTTTTTTGCTGTAAGGACATTCAAAATCCTCTCCTCTAGCTATTTGAAACATACAATGCATTATTGTTGGCTGTAGTCATCCTCCTATCTAGTTATCTAATATTGTACCTGTTGAGCAACCTCTAATAATGCTCGCCTCCTCTCTACCCTTCTCAGGCTGTGGTAATCACAGTTTTACTCTCAACCTTTATAAGAGCAACTGATTGATTGATTGATTGAGACAGAGCCTCCCCTCTGTCGCCCAGGCTGGAGTGCAATAGCACGATCTCTGCTCACTGCAACCTCTACCTCCTGAGTTCAAGCAATTCTCTTGCCTCGGCCTCCCGTGAAGCTGGGACTACAGGCACCCGTCATGATGCCTGGCTAATTTTGTATTTTTAATAGAGATGGAGTTTCGCCATGTTAGCCTTGAACTCCTGACCTCAGGTGATCCACCCACCTCGGCCTCCTAAACTGCTGGGATTACAGGCATGAGCCACCACGCCCGGCCAAGATAAACCTTTTTTAGATTGCACACATGAGTGAGATCATGTGATATATTAGTTATTCTTGATGCTTTTCTTGCCTATGAATTTTAGGTGGAGTTTGTTAAGTTTCGTGAAAACCCCTGTGTAATTTTGAATGGAATAATATTGAGATAATATATTATTTAACATTTAGAAATTTTATGTTTTATCACATTGTACTCCCATCCACAAAATATATTTATTCTTTTATTCAAGTTTGCTCTAATGACATTTTGTAACTATCTCTAAGTGATTTTTCATACACAGAAATATATTCAAACATATCTGATTTTATTCATCTCTTTTCAGAAAGTTATGCTGTTTATTTCGATTCACTTTCTTTCCCTCTGTGCAGCAGTGGTCCCCAACCTTTTTGGCACCAGGGACTGGTTTCTTAGACATCAATTTTTTTTATGGATGGGGGATGGGGCATTGTGGGAGGTGGGGATAGTTTCAGGATGAAACTGTTCCACCTCAGATCATCAGGCATTAGGTTCTCATAAGGAGCACACCACCTAGATCCTTCGCATGCACAGTTCACAAAGGAGTTTGCACTCCTATGATAACCTAATGCCCTGCTGAGCTGAGAGGCGGAGCCAGGTGGTCACGCTCTCTCATCAGCTGCTCACCTCCTGCTGTGCTGCCTGGTACCTAACAGGCCATGGACAGGTACCAGTCCATGCTCCCAGGGTTGGGTATGCCTGATTTATATGATGTATCTTTTTCATTACTGTATTTGAAACTCTTAGATTTCTTACAGATGTTTCTCCAGGAAGTAGCATATACCTTGACTTAATACTACTCTGGCCCATTGGTTTATTGTTTCTATCATTTATTAGGTTTTACTTGTTTTATAATATGAAAACCCCTAATTTTTATTTGGTGATTTTAATTCATTTATATGAATTACAACCACAGATATATTTGGACTTATACCATCATAACAGATGTTTTTGTTTCTTTAATTCTCCACCTTGAGTTGATTTTTGTAAAATTTTTCTCCAATGATGTGGAGTGTGTGTGTGTGTGTGTTTAGTTGTTAGCCTTAAATTTAAAAAAGCATCAAATGTGTAAGTATACTTTCTCCTAACAAGAATAGAGCATTAGTTCTATCCTAAAACATTAAAGGAAAAGTGGGGCTAATATATGAGAATCCTAACCTCATATTTTTAAAGCTGTAGCATTTTAATTTACATTTACTTTATGCTTAAGGTCCGAGTGCTCTTTAGTCGGCACATGATGAACACTGCCAGGACTAGTTCCTTCCTTTCAAGGCAGCGGGTTTCCTTCTGTCCCAGGGTGTGTCTAGAAATGTCATCCAGGAGCTAGGGACTGGGATGGGGGATCTCATGACTCTCAGGAAGAGTCAAGAGGTTATGGCTTTCCTTATGCTTCAGATAAGAAAAATGTAAATTAAAATGCTACAGTATGATTAGTTTCCTGATGGTCAATAATGTTAAGCACCTTTTCATTTGTCTATTGGCCATTTATGTATCTGCTTTGGAGAAATGTTTATTCAAATCCTTTGACATTTTTAAATTGTCTTTTTATTATTGAGTTGTGATATTCTTATATAGTCTAGATACAAGACTCATCACATATATAATTTATAACTTTTCATCATTCTATGATTTATCTTTTTACTTTTTGATGTATCATTTGAAACAAATATTTTTAATTTTGATGAAGTCCAGTTTACCTGTTTTTAAAAATTGTTGCTTGACTTTATTCTGTTTTATAAAAGTGTATGCCTAACTAAGAGTCACAAAGGTTTTCTCCTGTATTTTCTTCTGAGAGCTTTAGAGTTTTGGCTTTACATTTAGATCAATGATCATGAGTTATTTTTTTTTGTTTGATGTGGAGTAGGAGTTCAGTTCATTGTTTTGAATGTGAATATAGTTTCCCAGCACTATTTGTTGAAAGATTCATGACGATCTTCCTGAAAATCAATTTAATGTAAAAATAAGGTTTATCTCTGGGCTCTGACTTCTATACCATTAATCTATATGTCTATTCTTATGCCAGCACTACGCTTGCTTAATTACTATGGGGTTGTAGTATGTTTTAACATCAGAAAGTATGAGTCTTCCAACTTTGTTCTTTTTTCAACATTATTTTGGATCTCTTAAATTTCAAAATGAATTTAGAATTAGCTTGTCTTTCCTGCAAAGAAGGCTGCTGGGATTGTAATAGATTTGCCTTGAATGTATATGTTAATTTGGGGTATTTTGCCATCTGATGCATGATCATGGAATATCTTTCCATTTATTTAGTTCACTTTAAATTATTTCAACAGATGGGAGAGGCTGAGCAAGATGGCCAAATAGAGGCCTCCATTGATCATCCCCCCTGCAGGAACACCAGATTTAACAACCATCTACATAAAAATGCACTTTCATAAGAACCAAAACTCAGGTGAGCAATCACAGTACCTGGTATTAACTTCTTCATATCACTGAAAGAAGCACTGAAGAGGATAGAAAAAACAATTTTGAATCACTAATGCCACCCCTCTTCCATCCCCACCACTATATGACTATGTGGCATGAGAATCTGTGTATTTGAGGAAGGGAAATCTCAGTGCCTGTGAGAGTGCATTCAACTCCTTACTGCCCTGTCACAGTGGAAAGCAAACCCAGCCTGAACTCAGTTGATGTCCACCCACGGAGAGAGGATTTAGACCAGCCCTAGCCAGAGTGGAACTGCCAATCCCAGCAGTCAGAACTTGAGCTCCAGCAAGCCTCACCACCATGGGCTAAAGTGCTCTGGGGTTCTAAACAAACTTGGAAGGCAGTGTAGGTCCCATGGACTACAATTAGCACTGTGCTGGGCACGAAGACAGTGGATGTTGGGGGCACACATCCTAATGAGACACCAGCTGGGGCAGCTAAGAGAGTGCTTGCACCACCCCTCCTCCAATACCAGGCAGCAGAGCTCGCAGCAAAAAAACTGACTTCTTCCTTCTTGAGGAGAGAAGAGGGAAGAGTAAAGAGGACTTTGTGTTGTATCTTGAATACTAGCTCAGTCACAGTACAATAGATCTCTGGGAAGAGCCTTGAAGTTCCCCATTCCAGCTCCTAGCTCCTGGATGACATTTCTAGACACACCCTGGGCCGGAAGGGAACCCACTGCCTTTAAGGGAAGTAGCCAGTCATGGCAGGATTCATCATTTGCTGACTAAAGAGCACTTTAACCCTGAATAACCAGCACTTATACCCAGGTAATACATACCCTAGGCTATGGGTAAGACTTAGATATGCTGGCTTCAGGTCTGACTCAGCACATTCCTAGCTGTGTTGTCTATAGGGAAAGACTCCTTTCAATTGAGGAAAGCAGAGTATAAAGTAAAGGAGGCTTTATCTTGTACCTTAGGTACCATTCAGCCACAGTGGGGTAGAGCATCAAGCTCTTGGTGTCCCCATTTCCAGGCCTTGATTCTTGGATGGCCTTTCTGGACCTGCCCTGGGCCACAGGGGAGCACACTTCCCTGAAGGGTAAGTGTCAGGCCTAGCAATATATACCACAAGCTGACTGAAGAGATTTGGGGCCTTAAGTGAACATCAGTGGTAGCCTGATAGTACTCCCTGTGGGCCTGTGGTAGTGGTAGCCACAGGGAGAGACTCCTTGGCTTGTGGAAAGGGCAGGGCAGAGTGGCCTTAGCCACGGCAGTATAAAGCACCAGGTAGATTTCTAAGGTTTTTGACTGCAGTTTCTGGCTCCCAGATAGCATCTCTGGATGCAGGAGGGCCTGGGAGGACTCACTGTCCTGAAGGGAAGAACATAAGTCTTGGTGGCTTTGCCACCAGCTGACTGTAGAGCCCTAGGCACTTAGCAAACATAGGTGGTAGGTAGGTAGTGGTTACAGCAGGCCTTGAGCAAGAACTAGTACTGTGCTGGCTTCAGGTCTGGACTCTGCAGTCCCAGTGATGGTGGCCACAGTGGGGCTTGTGTCACCTGAATCAGGACAGAGAGACAGGCATCATCTATGTGGAAAAGTAAGGAAAGAGAGTAAGAGTCTCTGCCTGGTAATGCAGATAATTCTTCTAGATCTTATGTACAACCACCAAGGTAGTATCTCTACAAGTCTGCAAGAACCACAGTGTTAATGGGCTTGGTGTGCCCCCTAATGCAGTTTGGCTTAGCTCATAATACCTAAATCACTTCAAGTGCATGGAAAGCCTTTTGAAGAAAGATGGCTACAAACAAGCCCAGACTGTGAAGATTATGATAAATACCCAAATGTTCAATGCCTGGACACTGACAAACATCAATAACCATCAACATCATCCAGAAAACACCTCACCAAATAAACTAAGTAAGGCACCAGGAAAAATTCCTGGAGAAACAAAGATATGTGACCTTTCAGACAGAGAATTCAAAATAACTGTTTTGAAGAAACTCAGAGAAATTCAAGATAACACAGAGAAGAAATGAAGAATTCTATCAGATAAATTTAAAAAGAGTCAAGCAGAAATTCTGTAATGGAAACTGTATTTGACATACTGAGTAATGCATTAGAGTCTCTTAATAGCAGAACGGATAAAGCAGAATTAGTGAGCTTGAATACAGGCTATTTGAAAATACACAGAGGAGACAAAACGAAAAAATAATAAAAAACAATGAAGCATGACTACAGGATCTAGAAAATAGCCTCAAAAGAGCAAATCTAAGAGTTATTGGTCTTAAAGAGGAGGTAGAGGAAGAGATAAAAGTAGAAAGTTCATTTGGAGGGGTAAAAATAGAGAGCTTTCCAAACCTAGAGAAAGTACAAGAAGGTTATAGAACACCGAGCTGATTTAACCCAAAGAAGACTACCCTGAGGCATTTAATAATCAAACTTCCGGCTGGGTACGGTGGCTTGCGCCTGTAATCCCAACACTTTGGGATGCTGAGGTGAGGTCAGGAGTTCAAGACCAGCCTGGCCAAGATGGTGAAACACCATCTCTACCAAAAATACAAAAATTAGCTGGGCATGGTGGTGGGTGCCTCTAATCCCAGCTACTTGGGAGGCTGAGGCAGAGAATTGTTTGAACCCAGGAGGCAGAGGTTGTAGTGAGCCAAGATCATGTCACTGCACTGCAGCCTGGGCAACAGAGTGAGACTCCACCTCGAAAAAAAAAATTTTTTTTCAAAGGTCAAGAATAAGGAAAGAATCGTAGAAGCAGCAAGAGAAAACAACAAGCAATGGGGCTCCAATACATCTGGCAGTAAAGTGCTGAAGAAAAAAAAAAAACTTCTACCCTTGAATAGTTTATCTGGTGAAAATATTCTTCAAACATGAAGGAGAAGTAAAGACTTTCACAGACAAAAGCTGAGGAATTTCATCAACACTAGACCTTTCTGACAATAAATGCTCAAGGGAGTACTTCAATATGAAAGAAAAAGTTTTTAATGAACAACAAAAAAAATCATTTGAATGTACAAAACAGAAAATCACAGACTATTATAACACTAACTGTGGTGTTATGAAAAGATAAAAAAATAATAACTACAATAACTTTTCAAGACATAGACAGTAAAATAAGACAGAGAAAGTAAAAGTTATAAACCAGGGAGATGAAGTTAAAGAGTGAGTTTCTATTAGTTTTATTTTTGTTTCTTTTAGTTACTTTTTGCTTTTAGGTCTTATTATTGCTTGTTTGCTAGTTTGTTTACACAATCAGTGTTAAGGAGTCATCAGTTTAAAATAAGTTATGAGATACTATTTGGAAAGCTTCATGGTAACCACAAATCTAAAAACAGAGTACATCACCAGAGAAAATTACCTTCTTTATATGGAAGACAGGAAGAAAGGAAAGAGGATCACAAAACAACCAAAAAACAAATAACAAAATGACAGGAACCAGTCTTTAACTCATCAATAACATTTAATATAAATAGACTAAACTCTCTAATCAAAAGACAGAGTGGGTGAATGGATGAGAAAATAGGACCCAATGATCTGTTGCCTAGAATAAACATACTTCACCTATAAAAATACACATAACCTGAAAATAAAGGGATGGAAAATGATATTCCATGTTAAAGAGAGTAGGAGTTGCTGTACTTATATCAGACAAAAGAGATTTCAAGACCACAACTATAAGAAGCACCCAGTGGCTCATGGCTGTAATCCCAGCACTTTGGGAGGCCAAGGTGGGCAGATCACCTGAGGTCAGGATTTCAAGACCAGCCTGGCCAACATGGCAAAACCCCATCTCTACTAAAAAATTAGCCAGGCATGGTGGTGGGTGCCTGTAATCCTAGCTACTCAGAAGGTTGAGGCAGGAGAATTGCTAGAACCTGTGAGGAAGAGGTTGCAGTGAGCCGAGATCATGCCATTGCACTCTAGCCTGGGCAACAAGAGCAAAACTCCATCTCAAAAAAATAATAATAATAAAATAAAAAGAAGAGACAAAGAAGGTCATTGTAGAATGATAAAGGGGTCATTGATAAAGGATATAACAATGTTAAGTATATATGCATTCTTCAATTCTGGATCATCCAGATATATAAAGCAAATACTACTAGAGTTATAGAGAGAGACTGTAATACAAAAAGGCTGGAGACTTCAACATAACACTTTCAGCACTGGACAGATCTTCCAGACAGAAAATTAATCTGCCATGTAGAACAAATGGACCTAATAGATATTTACAAAACATTTCATCCAATGACTTCAGAATAAACAATTTTTTCCTCAGCACATAATAATTCTCAAGGATAGACAAAACAAGTTTCAAAACATTCAAAGTAATTGAAATAATGTCAAGTGTCTTCTCTGATCACAATGGAATAAAACTAGAAGTCGATAGCAAGATGAATTTTGGAAACTAAAGAAACCCATGGAAATTAAACAATATGCTCCTAAATGACAAGTGGGTGAATGAAGAAAAAAGGAAAGAAAGTGAAAAATATCTTGAAACACATCAGGGATACAGAGAAAGCAGTACTGAGAGGGCAGTTTATAGCAATAAGTACCTACATAAAAAAAGAAAATTTCAAATAAATACCCTAATAATGCATTTTAAAGAACTAGAAAAGCAAGAGCAAACCAAATCCAAAATTAGTAGAAAGTAAAAATGATTGAAATGAAGAAAACAAAAATAGATCAATGAAATGAAAACTTGGTTTTATGAAAAGATACCAAAAAATATAAACCTTTAGCCTAACTAACCAAGAAAAATAGAAGACCCACATAAATAAAATTAGAGATAAAAAGCAGACATTGCAACCAATACTGCAGAAAAACAAAAGATTATTACCGGCTACTATAAGCAACTATATGCCAATAAATTGGAAAATCTAGAAGAAATGGATAAATTTCTAGACACATACAACCTACCAAGATTAAATCATGAAGAATTTTAAAACCTAAACAGACTAATAACAATTAATGAGATTGAAATCATAATGAAAAGTCTCACAGGAAAGAAAAGCCTGGGATCTTCTGGCTTTACTGCTGAATTTTACCAAACATTTAAAGGCAGACTAATACCAATCCTACTAAAAATATTCTGAAAGAGAGAGAATGGAATACATCCAAACTCATTGTATAAGGCCAATATTATCCTGATAACAAAACCAGAGGACAAATCCTAAAACAGAAAACTACAGACCAATATCCCTGATAAATATTGATTCAAAAATCCTCAATAAAACACTAGCAAACTGAATTCAGCAATACATTACAAATATTATTTGTCATGACCAAGTGGGATTCATCTCACAGATGCAAACATGGTTCAACATATGCAAATCAATCAGTGTGATACATTATATACATAGAATGAAGGATAAAAAAACCATATGATTTCAGTTAATACTGAAAAAGCTCTCAATAAAATTTAATATCCCTACATAAAAAGAACCTTCCAGAAACTGGGGATAGGAGTAACATAGCTCAACATAATAAAATCCATGTATGACAGACCCACAACTAGTGTTATACTGAATGGGGAAAAACTGAGTCTTTTCTCTAAGATCTGGAACATGATAAAGATACCCAATGTCACCCCGGTTACTCAACATAGTACTGGAAGTCCTAACTAGAGCAATCAGACAAGAGAAGGATATAAAGGGCATCCAAAATGGACAGGAAAAAGTCAAATTATCCTTATTTGCAGATGATATAATCTTGTATTTATATAAACCTAAACCTCCACAGAAAAACTATTAAAAACTGATAACCAAATTTAGCAAAGTTGCAGCATACAAAAGCAACATGCAAAAATCAGTAGTATTTCTATATGCCAACAGTGAACAATGTGAAAAATAAATTTAAAAAGTTAACCCATTTACAATAGCCATGCATAAAATTAAATATCTATGAATTAACCAAATAAGTAAAAGATCTAATGTAAACTAAAACACTGCTGAAAGAAATTGAGGAAGACACCAAAAAATAGAAAAATATTCCATGTCTATGACTTCGAAGAATCAATATTGTTAAACTATCCATACTACCCAAAGCAATCTACAGATTCAGTGCAATCCCTATCAACATTTCAATGACATTCTTCACAGAAATAGAAAAAACAATTCTAAAATTTATATGGAACCACAAAAGACCCAGAATAGCCAAAGTCATCTTAAGCAAAAAGAACAAAACTGGAGGAATCACATTACCTGACTTCAAATTATACTACAGAACTATAGTAACCAAAACAGCATGGTACTTGCATAAAAAAAAAAAAAATAGACCAATAGAATTGAATAGAAAACCCAGAAACAAATCCACACACCTGCAGTAAACTCATTTTTGACAAAAGTGCCAAGAAAAATAGAAGACCCAAATAAGGAAAAGACTGTCTTTTCAATAAATGGTTCTGGAAAAACTGGGTATGTATATGCAGAAGAATAAAACTAGAATAAAAATGGAAAGACTGCTAGCTCTTGTCATATAGAAAAATCAGATCAAAATTGATTAAAGACTTAAATCCAAGACTTCAAACTATGATACTACTTCAAGAAAGCTTTTGGTAAAATCTCTAGGACATTGAGTTGGGCAAAGGTTTCTTGAGAAATACCTTACAAGCACAAACAACCATAACAAAAATGGATAAATGGGATCACATCAAGTTAAAAAGCTTCTGCACAGCATAGAATACAACCAACGAAGTGAAGAGACAACCCACAGGATGGGAACAAATATTTGCAAACTACCCATCTGACAAGGGATTAATAACCAGACTATATAAGTAGCTCAAACAACTCTATAGAAAATAGTCTAGTAATCCAATCGAAAATGGGCAAAAGATTTCAGCAGACATTTCTCAAAAGAAGATATGCAAATGGCAAAGAGGCATATGAAAAATTATTCAATATCATTGATTATCAGATAATAAACTACAATAAGATGGCCGGGCACAGTGACTCACGCCTGTAATCCCAGCACTTTGGGAGGACGAGGTGGGTGGATCACGAGGTCAGGAGATTGAGACCTTCCTGGCTAACATGGTGAAACCCCATCTCTACTAAAAATACAAAGAATTAGCCAGGCATGGTGGTGGACACCTGTAGTCCCAGCTATTTGGGAGGCTGAGGCAGGAGAATGGCGTGAACCCAGGAGGCAGAGCTTGCAATGAGCTGAGATTGCACCACTCCACTGCACTCCAGCCTGGGTGACAGAGCAAGACTCTGTCTGTCAAAAAAAAAAAAAAAAAAAAACAACCAACTACAATACGGTATCATCTTATCCCAGTTAAAATGGTTTACATCCAAAAGACAGACAATAACAAATGCTGCCAAGCATGTGGATGTGGAGAAAAGGGAACCCTTGTACACTGTTGGTGGGAATGTAAATTAATACAATCACTGTGGAGAACAGTCTGGAGGTTCCTCAACAAACTTAAAGTAGAGCTACTCTGTAATGCAGCAATTCCACTGACTGAGTATAGATCCAAAGAAAGGAAATCCATAGATGGAAGTGATATCTATACTCCTATATTTGTCACAGCGCTGTTTACAATAGCTAAGATTTAGTAGCAACCTAAGTGTCCATCAACAGATGAATGGTTAAAGAAAATATGGTACATATACACAATGGAGTACTATTCAACTATAAAAAGGAATGAGATCCTGTCATTTGCAACAACATAGATGGAACTGGAGATCATTATGTTAAGTGAAATAAGCCAACAACAGAAAGACAGACACTGTATGTTCTCACTTATTTGTGGGATCTAAAAATCAGAACATTTAAACTCACGAGTATAGAGTAAAAGGATGGTTACCAGAGTTTGGGAAGAGTAGTGGAGAGCAGAGAGGGGGATGGCTAATAGGTACCAAGAAAATAAGAAGAATGAATAAGACCCACTATTTTATGGCATAGTAAGATAACAATAGTGAATAGTAACTTAATTGTACATTTTAAAATAACTTAAAAAGTGTAATTGGGCTGTTTATAACTCAAAGGATAAAGGCTTGAGGGGATGGATACCTCATTCCCCATGATGTGCTTATTTCACATTACATGCCTGTATCAAAACATCTCATGTACCCCATAAATATATACACCTACTGTATACCCACAAAAATTTAAAAAAGAAAAATAAAAATGTGCATTTATACTGTCTTTAAAACTTACATTATTTTCCCCAAATCCCTGCCCTTACTAGATGTTCTCTTGTGACTCAGTGGTCAATAACTGATTACATGGCCACCTTTGTCTATAAGGGAATTTAGACAAGCTGAGGGCAGGTTTAACAATATTGGCTTAGACAAGTCATGATTCGTCATCACTGGGTGCTGGACACTTTGGTGCCAGCCATACTCTCATTCTCTCAAGTTGCAGTTCTATTAACTAGGAAGAAAAAGGGGATTGTATGTAAGGTAGGTGGAAAACAGTGCCAGACGTATTGCTCCTTAACCCTCTCCTCCCACCCCCAGCACATAAACAGCACATACTGTGTCCTATATAGTCTTAATTTCACCTAGAGAAAATCCATTTTCTAATTGTTTACTGTTCTACTCAGTAAGTGAAACTTACTTCTCTGTAACAAAAAAGCTGTTGCTCAGTTCTTAACCATAGTCAATTACTTCAGTTACATGAATTCATAGCATACCACTGGTTTTCTCCTTCAAACCACAACTCCTATTTGGAACTGGTATTGAAGTTACTGAGTAAAATTATAAAGAGCATGTAGAACACTTATGAACTGAGTCTACCTTTGCTAAGAGAAGAGGAGATTGCTGGTCCTGGTTGGGATGTTTTACATTAAAGGCAGGCAGAAGGGCAAGGACTGGGGCTCTTTGGAACACAGTTGCCTTTTCTTTCTTGTGAAAGAACCAAATGTGTGACATTTCCATTCAAATGGAAAAGTGAGAACACAAGGAATGAGACTTCATTAGGCTATTAGAAGTTTTATACCTAAAATGTTGACACAGTACACTGTGTCTCTACATACTGCCATACCAACCCCTTTATTTTAATACCATCAATGTTTGAACCCCAGGAGTTTGATCCTGCAGGATATTTGATTCCACACTTGCAAATACCAGCAAGGTTTATAGTTAATCAATTTCAATAATGACCCCCAATTGTTTACTTCTCATATCCATGTCCTATGCTGTGTGATTTGCTGCTCTTACCATTAAGAGGTGAAATCTCTTTCCTCACTATTTGAATCTGACTGTGCCTGGTGAGTGACATTGAACAAAAGAATGCCGCAGAAGTGATGGTGTGCCAATTCCAGGTCTAAGCTTTAGTCTCTTGAGATTCTTGCAAACAACGATGTGTGCAAATCCAGGATGGCCTGCTGGAGGGAGACAAGTGAAACATTACCCTCTTCACCCTGACCAACAGCCAGCCAATCATTAGACATGAGAGTGAGGACATCCTAGGCCAGCCACTGACCTGATGACTGCAGATACATGAGTGAGCTCTGCTCAGATCAGCTAAATGTGGGTCGCACCAAAAGAATGACTCAGCTGACCAACAGATTCATGAGTTAAATATGCCCCTTTTGTTTTAAATCACAAATGTTATAGGGTTTAAACTATCTTGTTATGAAGAATAGTTGAACTACTTGCTCTGAGTAGAAGTCAATGTAAGTCACATTTTCAATAAAAATACAGGTTTGTTGTTATATAACTTGAGGTAAATGTGCTGGCCTAAATTATCTTTCCACTCTACTCAAGAGAAATTACTGTATTTCAAGGTCATTCTGATCACATCCTCAAAGCCAATAATGTCTCAAAAGTACTTGCAAATATTAATATATTTTTATTTGATTTTATTAGTCATATCAAAAATCACTAAATACTTACGAATATTATAATTCTTGACCTATTTTCCTTTTAATTTAAAACTTCTTAGTTTTAAATATATTACATGTTCATTAAGAAAGAAAAATGCAAAACAAAGTGGGAAGAAGAAATTTTTGAAAGAAAGCCTGTAATCCCATCAGGTCACAAAGAATTGTTTGACATTTTAAGCTGACTTAGAGTTTCCCTAAATGGTTTTCCAAATACAGACAGGGGCCAACTGGCCTCCTGCAGATAGAAATATACTCTATATGCAAATGAGAAAACTTCTGAATTGAGTCTAAAATATAGATATCGATCATGTGCGTGCACACACACACTCACAAGTTCACACAATTACCTCCTCACAGAGGTTCCTCATAGACCTTTTTTTTTTTTCTTTTGGGGGAGGAGGGGTGTTTGTAGCAATAAATCAGAATAGAAAGGAGCAGCAGTAAAACGTTTTAGCACCTCCTGCCTGTGATTTCAGTGCCAAATATAATTTTCGAAGTTTCTAATCAAAATTTTGAGGTTTTTGTCACAAGCTGACCCACAAGTCCTAGAATAAAATAATGTCGATAACAATGTTATTTTTTGAGTGCTCAGTATACACTAGGTCACCTGATGCAGTCTCTACATTTGGAATTCTGTTTTTCTCTAAATAACACTCTGAGATAGGTAATGTTATTACCGTTATCTTATAAAGGAAATGAAGCTTCAGAAGGCCAAGACACCTTTGAATGTTTCATCTTAGTAAATATTGGGGCAGGGACTTTACCCATTGCAACTAATTACCAGTCTCCTTCTGTTAGCCATTCTGCTACAGGCCTTCTGGGGGTCCCAAGATTCCAGAGGGGTGTCATTGTTGAACTTTGTGTGGTTCTATTTAACAAAGAATATAGGATTGATGCAGAATATATCTTATCAATCTTAGTAAGAAAATTCTTCTATTCATGTGCCTCATACATTAAACCTGTGTGATCATAACTATAAAGTTTTATATTCATATAAAACATCATGTTTTTATGCTTCCTTTGGATAACAGTAGGCAGATCTTATTTCTACAGCCTAAGATCCAAAATGCATAGCAGAAATAATACTGGACATGAAGTTGCATGGACCTGGGTTTAATTTTTAATTCCTACCAGTTCCATGAGATTATGGGCATGTGTGTTTGTTAACTTTCATAGATATTAGTCCAACAATAGATGCAACTCTTAGAACCCTGAAGGCGGATTCTCAGGTACAGTTTTGTCTCAACCAGAAATCACAAACCAGTTGACTTAAATTTGCAAAATTGCTTGGTTTCAGCGTTTAACTTTGACCCATTTGATGTTAAATAACAAAAAAGAAAGAATAAAAAGGAAGGTATATAAAAGGAAGGAAGGCAGGAAAGGAGAAAGGAGAGAGAGATCTTGAACATATGTGGAAGCTCTAGAGATTTCACTTAAACATCTGTGTGTCCAGGTTCTCTTGAAAAGCAGAATATCAAACAACACAAGCACACATTCCATTTGAAAAACAAAAAACAAAAAACAAAAAAACAAGCGAGAGCAGTGGCCAGTTCCCTAGTTTGGGCATATGATCATTATTGTGTCACATTCTTCACTGGTTCCTTTGATCTCCCAGGCCCTAAGGCTAAGTAGTAAATGTCAGGCATTGCCAAATGTGTGCTAATGTGTGTATATGTATGTGTCTAATGCCTCTTCTGGTGTTCCAGGCCTCAGGGTTTGAGACATAAATCCTAGCTAAATCCAAAATGAGTAAGAAAAGGGTTATATTACTGTCTTATTGTAAGTACAGTACTCTCCTTTCCTTAGAATTATTATTTACCATTACTTAGAGAGGTAATTGATCTTTTTTTTTGCTGCTCCCCCTCAACCCGCTCAAATAAAAATTTGTTTTAAGGACTGGCCCTTAGTTTTACAAAAGAAGTACTCTATTGAAGAAGGAATTAGTGAAATCAACTGTAACCTAATAGTAGTAGTTAAAGAAATTTTAAAATCTTCATAAAGTTGCTACAAAGTGTGACCCCCCCCCGCCCCCGATCTTACTCGCAGGTTAAAAGAGAGTCTTAACAGCCTGTCTTCTGTGTGTGGACAGTGGACCTTATCTACACTCCCCAACTCCACATTCCTCAACATTGATTTCAGACCCGGTGAGTTCCTGCATGGCTGCAGGGGCACAAGACTGATAAGTTTAGGTTGCAAGACATGTTTCTCTCAAGATGTAAGAAATGTCGTAATGCTGCCTTTGTTTCTTGCTTCTGTAACTTGCGTACCACCTCACGTAGTTCCTGCCTTTAGATGTGTAAAAGTAGGGAAAGCCCTTAGTTCAGGGCTCAGACTTTCTGGGTGTCGATCACCTTAATTTAATAAACCTTTTTTGGTCTCTCCAGTCTTTGATTGTCCCGTAACATTTCTGCAGGTCTGTCTGCGATTGGAGATGGCCAATTTTCTGTCTCCTTTGCCTGTGGGCTAGAGCCCCAGGACACAGGAGACCTGGGGTCCTTGGTGCCACCAGGAGAGCTTCAGCCTGGAAGGAGAACGTCCCTCCCTCATTCCCGAGCCCTCCCCCGACAGCACAAATGGAACCAGTAGAAAGGGTTGGAGGACAGTCACCGGGGCAGTGTGCAGACATCTGAACGCAGTAAGGTTTGGACCCTAAGGCAAGACCTATCCCGTAAGGATGGAAGGGGAGCCTGGTCACCTCCCAGGGCATGAGGACTAGTCTGACCTGAGGGGGTTGGGACAATGGGAGAGGCACACTGATTTGAATGAAACTCAACCTAACTGACACCAGACGTGGGTGGGGCTCGCGAGTTGGTCAGAAAGTAAAACCATTTCAGGGATGGGAGAGATGTGTGAAAGTGAGTGAAAGAGATTGTCCTGGGAGAGACCAATGTGGGGTGGGATGTGGGGAGGCACAGATCTCTTAGTGTGTACTGTGTGCCCCAAGGCAAGTGTGGGAAAAATCAGACCTATGACACTGCATATGGTCCACGGGACCAGCTCCACAGCTGCAGTTAGCTGTGACAGGAATTAAGGCATGCTCCTGACTAAGCAGTGTCTGAACCTCCTGTAATAGGACCCGGTCTGGTCTGTCCAGGAGTGAAAGTGCATCTCAAAGGGTGAAATGGGAGGAAAAGCATCAAAGCCTACTCCACTGGAGTAGATGCTGGAAAATTTCAAGAAAGGTTTTAATGGAGATTATGGAGTTAACCCCTCAGAGATTGAGAACTCTCTGTGAAATAGATTGGCCTTCTTTTAATGTTGGGTGGCTGAGCGAAAGGATGATAGACAGAGAGATAATTGGCCGTGTGTTTAGGGTGATAACCAGAGTCAAACAACAGCCTGGGTACCTGGACCTGTTCCCATACATTGACTCCTGGCTGAGTGTCATTCAAACTTGCCCCAGGTGGTTACAATCCTGTTTTGAGACTTACTATAAGACCCTGGTAGCTCGTGCCAGATCTGAGGCAGCCAAATAACTTAAAGGGATGGTGGAAAGAAAGGAAAAGCTGCAAGGAAAACAGAAAAAACCTATTCTGCAGGCTTCTCCCGAGGTGAGGGAGTTTCCACCTCTGTATGTCCCAATCTGTCCATCTCTAGCAAGGCCAAGGCAAGATGCTACACAAGCGGCCCCTGAGGAATCAAGCTCAGAGGAGAGTGAGCCTCAGGCATCACCCCACAGGGAAGAGTCAGAGCCCCCTATCTATAAAGACTGAAGAAGCACTTCAAGGTGATGAGGCAGGCCATCTCAGATCCAGCCACATCTGAGCCTTGCAGATGTTTCTCCAGGAGACACAAAGAAAAATTTATCATGATAAATAGGTTCAAGTACAAGGAGGGCAATGCCTTTTTGTTTACAAGCCTTTCTACACCACTAACCTCCTAAACTGGAAACAGCATATACCCTCCTATGCGGAGAAGCCCCAGGCCCTCATAGACTTGATGTGGTCCGTCTTTGTGACTCTTAACCCTACCTGACCTGATTGTCAGCAACTACTTTTAACATTGTTCTATTCAGAAGAAAGCAGGAGAATTACTCAGGCAGCCTTACCCTGGTTAGAAAGCAATGCGCCTGAAGGCACAAATTATGTCAAGTGGTATGCACAGGAGAGGTTCCCAGAAGCAGATTCAAATTGGGATCCAAACCAGGCAGAATTGCAAAACCTGCAGAGCTATTGGGAGGCACTCCTTAGTGGAATAAAGGCTGGAGGGAAAAAGGCAATGAATATAGGAAAGGTTTCAGAGGTATGCCATTCACTGACGAGAGTCCCAGTGAATTTTATGAAAGACTCTGTGAAGCATTCCAGTTTTGTACACCATCTGATCTGGAGGCTGTAGGGAATCAATGCATGGTTAATGCGGCATTTGTGGGCCAGGCATTAGGTGACATTAGACGGAAGCTTCAGAAGTTGGAAGGTTTTGAGGGTATGAATATTACCCAGCTCATTCAAGTGCTACTAAGGTGTTTGTTAATCGAGAGGAGGCAACCAAGAAAGAGGCAAAGTGCAAAGCCAAGGAAAAGGCTGATTTATTGGCTGCTGCTCTGGTTGAAAGACAGGCTGGTTTTGTGAGAGGATGTGGACATGGTCTTGGACGTGGTCGCAGGAGAGGACAAGCTAGGCCAGGGTTTGAAGGCTGGCCTAGGCTTGAGAGGGATCAATGTGTGAGATGCAAACAGAAAGGGCACTGGAAGGATGACTATCCAGAAAGAGAAAAGGAAGAAAGCAGCAGCCAGGGACCTGATGCCCAGCCAAGGCCTGCAGCCTCTAGCCATTGTTCTAAAGCTGGGTGCTGATCTGGTCGGCTTAGCAGGAGTTGAGGAATATAAGGACTGAGACAGACCGGGCTCCATTTCTCTAGACCTCCAGGAGCCCCTGGTCTCTATGAAAGTGGGAGGCCAACAGATGGACTTTATGATAGATACAGGTGATGAACACTTGGTGGTAACACGGCCTGTTGGGCCACTATTTAAAAACTATGCTACTATCGTTGGGGCAACCAGAGTATCAGAGAAAAGGCCTTTCTGTCAATCCAGAAAGTGTGTCATTGAAGGACAAGAAGTTCAACATGAATTTTTATATTTGCAAAATTGTCCAGTGTCCTTGTTAGGAAGAGACTTGCTCCAGAAATTATAAGGACAAATCTTTACACCAGAAGGGGACATGACTCTAAATCTAGGTCAAAGAAAAGCCATGATAATGACCCTTACTGTCCCAACAACTGAGGACTGGAGACTCTATGAGAGACGCAACATTTGTAAAGATACATTTTACCAGTGGGAAAATGAGGCAATGTATGAGGAATTATTTCTCAAGCTGCCAGGGGTCTGGGCGGAAGACAATCCCCGGGGACTAGCCATAAATCAGGCACCCGTAGTGGTGGAGCTGCTGCGGGGCACTTACCCAGTGCGAATCCGTCAGTATCACATGCCAGTAGAAGCCACCCTTGGGATTATAAAGCATATAGACTGGCTCTTTAAATTTGGAATAATAGAAAGATGTGCCTCTTCTTGGAACACTCCATTGCTACTGGTGTTAAAGCCCTCTGGAGATCACCAGCCGGTACAGGATTTGCAGGCAGTAAGTAAGGTTGCAGCTATATTATATGCCATTGTGCCCAACCCACATACAATGCTTGGGCCAATTCCTGCTGATGCTGCTGGGTTTACATGCTTAGACATAAAGGATGCGTTCTTCTGCATCCCACTAGCTCCTGAAAGCCAGGGCATCTTTGCCTTTGAGTGGGGCTCATCACAGTATACTTGGACCAGGCTCCTCCAAGGATTTAAAAACTTCCCAACCATTTTTTGAGGAACCACTAGCCTCAGATCTGAAGGCTTTTGTGCCATGAAGTGACCACTGTGTCCTGTTGTAGTACCTGGATGATTGATTGTTGGCTGCACCCACAGAAGAAGAGTGATTTCAAGGCACAGAAAACCTCCTTCATGCTCAGTGGGAGGCTGGCTATAAGGTGTCTAAGGAAAAGGCACAAAGAGCAAGGTATCTTGGCTTTAACATCTTTCAAGGGCAGTGTGAGCTTGAACGTGAGCAAAAAGAGACTCTGTGTGGCAGTCTTTGACCTGACACTACATGACAAGTGTGGGAGTGTTTAGGGGCAGCTGGTTTCTGTTGCATTTGGATTCCAAATTACTCACTCTTGGCAAAACCATTCATTGTATGAGGCTACCAAAGTGGGGGTAAAGGAACCCTTCCAGTGGAGGAAAGAGCAGGACATGGCCTTCAAAGAAATCAGGAAGGCTTTGATCCAGACCCTGGCATTAGGACTGCCAGACATGACAAAGCCTTTTTACCCGTATGTCCATGGAAGAAAAGGAATAGCTACAGGAGTCTTGGTACAAACACTAGGGTCATGGTATCAGCCTGTGGCATATTTGTCCAAGCGACTAGACTTGGTGGCTATGGGATGGCCACCCTGTTTCAAGGCATTGACAGCCACTGCCCTGTTAGTGGAGGACGCTAAGAAGCTCACATTTAAACAAAGGTTAATAATTCGGGTGCCCCACGCAGTTGTCACCCTGATGGAGCAGAGGGAGCATGGCTGGCTTTCCAACACTAGGATGTTAAGATATCAAGGGCTTTTGTGTGAAAACCTGTATATAACCTTGGAGACTCTGAATACTCTAAATCCAGGCACACTGCTGCCAATAGAATGGGTGGAGCATGGGAAGCCCCCATTGTGTGGCCCAGGGTATCACTATTGTGTGGAAACAGAGGATGAAGCCCAAAAGACTTGAAGAACCAGCCCTTAAAGGACCCAGATGTTGAATACTTTACTGATGGAAGCAGCTTCATATCTGAAGGAAGACCGGCTGGATATGCAGTGGTAACACTGAATTCAGTAGCCGGGAACTTTGGCCCAAAGAGCTGAGCTAATAGCCCTCAATAGAGCATTGCTCTTGGCCAAAGGAAAGTCAGTACACATCTATACTGACTCAAGGTATGCTTTTGCCACTCTGCATGCCCATGGAGCTATCTATAAGGAAAGAGGATTATTAACAACTGAAGGAAAGGAAGTCAAAAATAAAAAGAAAATAGAGCAGCTCTTAGAAGCCATATGGGCTCCAAAAGAAGTATTTTTTTGATGCCATTGCAAAGGGCATCAAACAGGAGGAGGTAATGAGGCTAGAGGAAAGAGAAAGGTGGACAGAGAAGCCAAAAGAGCTGCAATGACTGATGTAACTAAGAAGGAAGAGGAAACCCTTACCATGCCCTTACTGGAGCTTCCCCTTACAGAACCCCCTAACTACTCCTCTAATGAAAAGGCTTGGTTTGAGCAGGAGAGTGGAAGTTACCAGAAAGGAAGTTTAGTGGAAGTTCTCAGATGGGAGACTTGCCATCCAAGAAGCAATAGCTCCCCAGTTCATAAAACAATGTCATCAAGAAATGCATGTGGGAAAAACTGCATGAGAAACTTGTGTAAGACGGCATTTCTATGTGTTGTGCCTAACTGCCATCCCTCGAGCCGTTTGTGATCAATGTTTAACTTGTGCCCAGAACAATCCACAGCAGGGGCCAACATGGCCCCCAGGGATTCAAGAAACTAGAGCTACACCCTGTGAAAACCTGCTTGTGGACTTTACCTAGCTGCCTCGAGCCAGAGGCTACTGGTACATGCTTGGTACAGAGAAAGGTCGGGAAGTAATCGGAATCTTATTAATGGACATTATTCCTAGATTTGGACTGTCTCTAACTTTAGGAGCAGACAATGGCCCAGCATTTGTGGCAAAAATAATACAACAGCTAACGCAGATGTAAAAAATCAAATGGAAACTGCAAACAGCTTTTCGCCCGCAGAGTTCTGGAAAAGTTGAAAGAATGAACCAGACACTCAAACAGCTGTTAAAGAAGTTTTGCCAAGAAACTCATCTAAGGTGGGATCAGGTGCTGACCACGGTCCTTCTCCGAGTTAGGTGCACCCCTACTAAATTAACTGGGCATTCACCCTATGAGATAATGTTCAGCCGACCACCCCCGATCATAACTCAGATGAAAGGGGATTTAAAAGAAATTGGAGAATTAACCTTAAGAAGGCAAATGCAAGCCTTAGGTGAGGCTATGCAGGAAATACAAGGGTGGGTAAGAGAAAGAATACCCGTTAACCTCACAGATGCTTCCAACCTGGAGCATCTCACTTCCAACCTGGAGACTCTGTCTGGGTCAAATGATGGAACCCAACCACTTTAGGGCCTTTATGGGATGGTCCCCATATTGTGATCTTGTCTACCCCTACTGCTGTTAAAGTTTCAGATATCACACCTTAGGTTCATCATAGCTGGCTGAAACCAACAGCAGCCACCACCCAGGACCAGTAGACCAGTCAACAAAACACAGACCACCTGACACGGCTGATCCTGCAGTGAAACCAAGCCACTGCTGACAAGGACAACTGCCCTGCTCTGACCACTCTGGAGGCTGGTCAGTCCATGCATGACTGAAGCTTGAGGAAACGTCAAGCCCTGCTCTAGTCACACAACTGGAAGCTGACTAGTCTATGCACAGCCGAAGCCTGAGGAAGTCAGTGATAGATAAGTAAATGTGGATTAAATTTACAAACATAGTTATATTCTTACTTGTACTGATTATTTTGCTGTCATATTATCTTTGCAAATGCTGCCAAGCTTGTTATCCAGAAGGGTGCCCATGCATAGTATAAGTTTAATCATATTAGTAATACTGAAGCCACTGACACTTTCACCTATGGTCATAAAAGGGGACCAGGATGCCTGTCATCACTGTATGATGGAAGCCTGGTCTGGAAAAGGTGTGACTAAAACTGTTATACCAGACCTACTATGAGTGTACAGGGACTCATACAGGAACTTGTGTCTATAACTAGACTAGTTACTTGGTCTGTGATCCTGGAAACGGGAAGCCCCAAGTATGTGATAACCGAGTTCTTGCCCTATGACTTCTGGTTTGAAGTCCAAATTGGCGAACCCCTAATGTCATCATATACAAACCCCACAGAAACCGGGGGGTTTGTTCATTGTAAACAAAATGAACATATTCCCTTACTCACATAAAGGACCTGTCTCCATATATTTTGATGCCTGCCAAGCTGTACATCTCAGTAAACTAAATAATATTGGGACCATCTGTAAAAATCTAGGACAAGAAACAGTCAGCATCAGAGCCGCCAAGGACAGACATACCACTACCCGAACAATGGCTCTGCAAAAGTACCAACTGGTATCCCAAGATGAGTATGTACCCACTCAAGAAGAAATAGCTATCTGTGGTGCTCTTTACTAATTTGCATTTGTGTTGAGCACCAAAAGGGGGGAGTGAAGAAAGAATTAATGAAATCAACTATAACCTAATAGTAGTAGTAATAGAAATTTTAAAATCTCTTAAAGTTGCTCCAAAGTGTGACCAAACCCCTGCCCCCAACCGCCTTACTCTCAAGTTAAAAGAGAGTATTAACAGCCTGTCTTCTCTCTGAGGACAGTGGACCTTACCTATACTCCCCAACTCCACATTCCTCAAGGTTTATTACAGGCCCAGCGAGTTCCTGCACAGCTGCAAGTCACAAGACTGATTTTTAGGTTGCAAGACATGTTTCTCTCAAGATGTGAGAAATGTTGTAATGCTGCCTTTGTTTCTTGCTTCTGTTTCTTGCTTCTTGCCTCACGTGGTTCCCGCCTTAAGATGTTTAAAAGTAGGAAAAGCACTTTGTTTGGGGCTCAGACTTTCTGGATGTATGTCTGGCTGTCAGTGATCAGCTTAATTTAATAAACTCTCCTGAACGTTTTTTGGTCTCTCCGGTCTTTGATTGTCCCACAACACTATATTCTAATAAAAATCCTCATTTAAATTATAATTTTATAGTTGGGGGTGGTGGCATGTGCCTGCAGTCTCAGCTATTTGGGAGGCTGAGGCAAGAGGATCCCTTGAGCTCAGGATTTCAAGGCCAGTCTGGACAATATACTGAGAGCCAATCTAAAAAAATTGTTATACTTTTCTCTAATTTGATTCAATCTATATTACAAACCCACACTTTTTAGGGCACAAGGAATACCATATTTTAGTTGAACCCATTGAGCTGAGTTAGATGCAATAAGTCAAATATGTTAATGTTCATGCCTTCAAAATTAAAATTCTTTCTACTTCCCTCCTCCAAAATGTGGTATTGGGGCCTATAGATGAGGTGGGTGAAATTAAAGTATCTTCACATGTTATTCTAGGTGTTCTGATCTCATCAGTGGTGTTTCTGATCTTTCCAGTCTTCTAGGTATTGGTTCCCATTATATGCTCACACAGCTTAAGTTTCCAGACAGTGGTATGCTACGGCCAACTTGTACTAGCTTATGAAAGTCAGTTGTGTACATCTTGTCCCAACTCTATCTTTGTTATTTTGGCTTGTCACTTGGTAGCTTTAAAGGGCCATGCTTGGGGTATTTATAATCTGGAAATTGGCAAATGCTACAAATATGAGCTGTTTCTCTTGAAGAGTTGATTGTTAAATATTTACAAACATACCACTCCCTCCAGATAAAGTGGAATTCACGTTGTGTATTGTCCTCTTCCATTTCGACTGTGGGCTTGGTTAGATAACTTGCTTTGACCAGTTTGACGTTAGCAAGTATGTCAGCAGATTTTTGTTAAGCCTTGCACAATGGAGATAGTCCTCTTCTACCATGCTATGAGGAAGCCAAAGGCACATGAAGAAGCCATATGGAAGAGAACTGAGAAACACAGTTGAGAGCTAGAATGAGGCCTCAGATATATGACCTAAATGTAGCAATCCCAGCTAGCAGCTGTCTGTGTACCACCTCAGCAGAGGTCCCAAGCACTGTGGAATAGAGAGGAGATGCCCCATTTTACCCTTCCTGAATTCCTAACACACAACATTGTGAGAAAATAAGCTGGTAAGTTTTGGTGTGGTTTCTTACACAGCAATAAAACACTTGAATGAACATGTTTTTCCAGTTTTTCAGCTTTCTCAAAGTCTCATGGCTCTCCATAGCTGACTCAATTTTACCTCATATTTTGTTCATATTACATATGTGTCTGAGAATCCTCCATCATTTCCATTTGGTAAGTGTCTTAGGCAGTTGTGCCATTTCTCTTCCTCTGGATTACCAGCACTCAATTCTTTGGTCAGCCCAAGCTCAACAGAACCAAAATACCTCAGAGAAACTAGCCTCTGGTCTTCTAAGAACAGACCACTCTTACTTGCAGGTATCTTTGATTGCTATACCCAGGTTGATGTGAGGACAGACTATAAGGCAATATCTTTCTAGCATCCTCAGAGTGATTTGGGTATAAAATTTCCTGCCTAAGATAACTCCCTTAACTTTAAGATATCATTTAATTTCTGGGCTAAGGTCTAAAAATAACCATTTAATGACAACATGTTTGAGAAAAGTCTAAGAAACCTATTCCTTTTCAAAAGAAAATGATTTTATCACAGTATAGTCACATACTTTTAAAAAGCTAATTGAGGCTGATAATCTAAATCACTATGCCAGTTATACTGAGAAGTGTAGTCTACAGTAACTTGCATTTGACATGGAGTTGATCTTCTGCTGACTTGATGAATAACTTAGCAGCCAAACAGGTGGCTCTATTACCTTACTTTGATGCTAAGAATGCAATTTTAATCAGTTTTTAATTAGTTCCATGGATAAAATCAGTTTGGACATGAGTTTGACAGTGTTATTTTAAATCTAACATTATGAATTAGAAATATTGGACATGATTTCTATAATGTGAAGATTTTAATGTAATCTTACTTTTCCCATTCTTTGGGTTCATGATTTTAAAGTATACTAAAAAAACTTGGAGAATCTTAGAAATATTAAACACTGTTTTTTTTGTTGTTGTTGTTCTTACTATTTTAGCCTTGTTGGTGGGAGGCTAATGAAACCTCACTGTAGTTTTGATTTGCTTTATCTTGATGAGTAATAAAGTTCAGCACATTGTCACACGCTTACTGACCATTTGGATATCCTGCTTTGTAAAGCTTCTATTCAAACCTTTTGTTTTGTTTTTATATTTAATTACCTATTTAGACTGACTTATAACATTTTTTATATATTTTAGGTAAGAGCTCTTTGTCAGATAGATATACTGCAATTATGTTATCTATGTGGCTTACCTTTTTCCTCTCTTAATGGTATCTATTGAAAATTGAACTATATTAATTTTAACAAAATTCAGTGTATCAGTTTTTGATTTGCACATCTTTTTTCTGTTTCAAAAATCTTTGCTTATTCCAAAGACATAACGATATTCTCCTATGCTTTCTCCTAAAATTATTTATCTTTCACATTAAATTTGCAACCCATCTGTAATAGTTTTTGTTTTTTAATGGTTTGAAGTAGGGAATGAAGATTTATTTTTTTATTCAACAAGGATATTCAGTTCATCCAGTACCATATTGGAAAGGCCACACTTATGCTACTGCTCTGCAGTATTCCCTTTGTCATAAGTCAATTGACAGAGGGCCTGTCTCTTATACACATCTAGATGTGTATAAGAGACAGTGTTAAAGCTGACCAGTCTGTGGTACTTGTTACAGCTCTAACAAGGTAATACATTACAACTATTGTCACTGTCTTATTCAATAATTTCAAAAATGCATTTTTCAATAGGCATTTGAGGCTCACTGTGTCACATTGGGAATATATATACATATTTCCTATGTATGTGTATATATACTAATTATTTTTAGTCTTTTAATATGTTGGCTTCATATTTTGGTCACTGTAGCTTTGGATTATTTTATCATCTTATTTTATTAATTCACCTTTATTCAGAGTGTCAATCTTAAGTTTTCAATGAGATTTTAATATACCTATTGATAAAAGAAGAAATGGGTATAATTAGAATGAAAAGCAGTCGTTTGGACAAAAGATGTAGAGTAGACAAAAGACATGAGTATCCAAGGTCATGAATACTGTAATAGCAGACAACAGAAGCAGTCTCTCAGGTGACACTGAGCGGGAACCAAACAACGAACTCAAACTTTGATGTTCATATGTGTCACTTGGGGATTTTGTTTACATGTAGATTCTGAATCAGTAGCTCTGGAGTGGTGCCTATGAATCCGGGTGACATGGCTGCTGGTGATCTATGGATTGCATTTTGGGTTGTGAAAGTCGTCTTTTTTTGAATTTACAGATTATATTTATTTATTTATATTATTTATTATTTTTATTTCCATAGGCTTTTGGGGAAAGGATGGTATTTGGTTACATGAGTAAGTTCTTTAGTGGTGATTTGAGAGATTTTAGTGCACCCATCACCCAAGGAGTATATACTGAACCCAATTTGACTAAAAGGCTTCTTAAAATGGCATAAAGACCCATTAGGTAGGTCTTAATTCAGTGTGACTTGTATCTTTATGAGGAGATTAAGATACAGATACAGTGAGGGAAGACCATGTAAAGACACAGAGAGAAGATAAACATCTACAAGCTAAGGACAGATGCTTCAGAAGAAACCAGCTCTGCAGACACCCTTGATCTCCAGAACTGTAATACATTTCTGTTGTTAAAGCTGACCAGTCTGTGGTACTTGTTACAGCTCTAACAAGGTAATACATTACAACTATTGTTACTGTCTTTTTCAATAATTTCAAAAATGCATTTTTCAATAGGCATTTGAGGCTCACTGTGTCACATTGGGAATATATATACATATTTCCTATGTATGTGTATATATACTAATTATTTTTAGTCTTTTAATATGTTGGCTTCATATTTTGGTCACTGTAGCTTTGGATTATTTTATCATCTTATTTTATTAATTCACCTTTATTCAGAGTGTCAATCTTAAGTTTTCAATGAGATTTTAATATACCTATTGATAAAAGAAGAAATGGGTATAATTAGAATGAAAAGCAGTCGTTTGGACAAAAGATGTAGAGTAGACAAAAGACATGAGTATCCAAGGTCATGAATACTGTAATAGCAGACAACAGAAGCAGTCTCTCAGGTGACACTGAGTGGGAACCAAACAACGAACTCAAACTTTGATGTTCATATGTGTCACTTGGGGATTTTGTTTACATGTAGATTCTGAATCAGTAGCTCTGGAGTGGTGCCTATGAATCCGGGTGACATGGCTGCTGGTGATCTATGGATTGCATTTTGAGTTCCAAAGGGCAAGATTATCTGTTTCTTCACACTTTTATCTACTTCCTAGCATTCTCTGCTGCAGACCTGTTTCTGCCACCTGGCTCACACTCACAAATTCACTTATTTACATCTCACTGATGTACTTGCAGCTACTCTACATTTTGACCTCATCTTATTTGCTTAAGTTATACTTGAAAGACTTTTATCTTTCCTGACCCAAGTGAAACTATTTTGTCAACCTGAGTGGGTTTAATAGCATTTCCTGGTGCTTTCTTCAGCACCATTCTATGTTGCCAGTCCTCTTCAATGAAACCAGAAATCATTTTCTGTTTATTTCCAATATAATTGGGCTTCACTTAATGTAAACTTGACATATAATTCTACAATTTTAAAAAAGGTTACTTTAAAAGAGGTGGATATATGTATATTATAATGAATTTAGAGGAAAATGTGAAAGTATTGAAAAATGAATGTTTGCTATTCTAGCAGAAATACTAGAATATCTAATTCTATTAAAGAATTACCTTAACAGTGAGCGTCCTATCTTTCATGTTGTAATTATTATATAAGAAGATATTCCTAACATTTCAGTTGTCATTAAAATTTGCTTACAAATTTATTGAGTTAATATGCTATTAAGCAAACAAATACAGGTTCTTATTGTATGCATCAACTCTTTTGACATTTGTGTTATCTCAATAATGAATAAAAATGGAAATAACTGACATTTTAACTCACTAGTTATAGTAAACTGATATTTTAACTCATATGTATATTTATATATTTAAATCATATCTATCTATATATATAACTCATATGATTTTAATTATAATAACTATATTTTGAAGTATTAACCCCAATGTCATCATCTTGGGGGAGGCTTTGAGAGGTAATTAGGTTTAGATAAAATCATGATGGTGGGGCCCCCTTGATGGGATTAGTTTTCTTATAAGAAGAAAAATTCTCTCTCTCTCTCCCTTCTTCCCTCTCTCTGCCATGTGACAATACAGTGAGAAGGCAGCAGTTTTCAAGCAAAGAAGAGGACTCTTATCAAGAACTAAATCTGGTGCCACCTCGATGTTGAAATTCCAGTGTCCCAATCTGTGAGAAATAAATGCCTTTTGTTTAAGTTGCGGAGTCTATGGTATTTTGTTGTAGCAGTTTTAGCTAACACAGAAATTAGTACCACGAGTGGGGTGCTTATTTAACAAATACCTAAAAATGTGGAAGCAGCTTTGGAACTAGGTAATGGGTAGAGCTTGGAATAGTTTTGAGGTGCATTATAGAAACGTACACAATAGGGACAATTATGATGAGAGCTCAGAAAAGAGAGGAGTTGTAGAGAAAGTTTACATCTTACATATAAGTAGTCATAGGAAGAATGATGATAGAAATGTGGACAATAAAGCCCATTCTAGTGATATCTTATACAGGTGTGAGGAACATGCTATTAGACAATGAAGAAAGGGCAACCCTTTTCATAAAATGGCATGGAACTTGTCTGAATGGTATTCATGTTCTAAAGTTTTGAGAGAGATAGAACTTGCAAGCAATGCAATTAGATATTTAGCTGAGGACATTTCTAACCAAAGTATTGAAGGAGTGACTTAATTCCTCATGATTGTTTATAATCAAATGTGAGAAGTGAAAAATAAATTGAACAAGGAATTGTCAAAAAATATTTGTAAAATTCTGAGCCTGTCCACATCACAAAAGTTGAGAAAGCATGTTTGGAAGATAACTTCAAGTGTGTGACTGACCAACTCTTTGATAAGAAAATTTGTGTGGGTATGAACTATAAACCTAATCAGCCATCTCAACAGAAACCAGAAAGAGACACTTCACAAGAATTGGACCATGCCTGCACACTGATAATGAACCCACAGCCTCCATAACTGTGAGAAATAACTTTCTGTTATTTAAGCCACCCAGTGTATGGAATTATGTTATGGTAGCCTGAGCTGACTAAAATAATCTGTATGTCTTTTTTGTTATTGGTAGCCAATTCTGGCTTTTCTAATGGGAAAGAAAAAATGCTGCCATGGCTTTTCTTAGGACTATGCATAAATAAATTTCTAATCAGGTTCTTTGCTTGAATTAAAGAATTTCCAAACAAATTATAAGACTTTCAATTCTATCAGTGAGGACATTTTGGCTTTTTCACCCTTCATAATATTTACTATACAAAGTTTTGCATTTATGTGGTTACTCTAGGGATCATGAGATAGTTAGGCCTTGAGAATCTCATAAGTTTACAGTAATGGTAGGGGATTTTCAGTAATTCTTCTTTCCCTATTTTCAAAAAGAATTCTGTTCCCTCGATATGAGGATTAAGGTTGCTTTTCCCAGCCTTCTTCTGAAATATACACATTGAACTCAGCATAATATTTGCTTCTAACTGGTATCATTTAATGTTGTGTGCCACGGGCCCCTCTTATTGTTACTGTATATTAATTTTAGTTATACAGAAGGGGGCTCTGTGAATCTTGACTTCCTGCCGGTACAATCAAATGTGAGCCATGGTATTGGAAAGCAAATGTTACTTTCAGAATTCTGGTAAGGAAGGTAGTACAACTTATTTAAAAAGTAAGTTATGTTTTAGTTTAAGGATGACAAACGTCTTTAGTGGTTACAGGGTCTGAAATGAGCACCCAGTTAGTATTCTGCTCTTTGCTGGTCCATGCACAATGCAATTTCAAAATTTCATTTTTTAACAGCTCCATTGTTATTGATTAAATCATGTCTCTACCCTTCATATGTTGAAGCCCTAACCCTCAATGTGACTGTATTTGAATTTAGAGCCTTTAATGAGACAACTAAGGTTACATTAGGCCATAAGGTAGGGTCTAGTCTGATAGTACTGGTGTCCTTCAAGAAGAGAAATAGATACCAGTGATCTCTCTCCTTTTGTGCATGCACAGAGGAAAAGCCAAATGAGAAAACAGAGAAGCTGGCTGTCTATAGGCAAGAAAGAGAGGCTTCACCAAAACCCAACTGGACAGCATTCTCATTCTGATCTTGGACATCTAGCATCTAAAACTGTGAGAAATACATTTCTGTTGTGTAAACCTCCCGGTCTGTTTTGTTATGACAGCCCTAACAGATGAATATGCCTATTTTCCACATTTTATTAATTTTAGAATGACTCTTCTTTCTTTTGAAAGCAACTGTTGTGGAAAGTTGAGTGTAGAAGCAAGTGGAGATGGAAAGAAAATGACAGAAAATAAGCTTGTTCTTCAACTCTGGCTTGTATTTACTACACAATAAGCTAGAGTATTTACTATACAACAAGATACCTACAGACTCTGCTGTGGTTGTACAAAAGTCAGATTGTAAGGTTTTCTCTTGGGCTGAAATATTTCTTATCCTTCTGCCCTACCATGTATAGGGAGCTAACTATAATTTATAGTCAGAATGTATGCAGTATAGTCAGCTTATATACATTATACATATATGAATGTTCATATTGTTTATTAACATATTTAACTATTTTCACATTGGAATAATTTTTGACATATTTGCTAATGTATCTCTCCACTCCAAGACACACACAGACACCACAGACACAGACCACAAACACATTCACATATACTTAAAACCCTTTTAGGACCAGAATTTTGTTCTTTCTCTCCTTCCTTTCTTTCCCTCCCTCCCCCCTCCGTCCTTCCTTCCTTCCTTCCTTCCACCTTGCCTTTCCCTTGTTTTCTTTCTTTCCTTTCTTGAGACAGAGTTTCACTCTTGTTGCCCAGGCTCAAGTACAATGGTGCGATCTCAGCTCATTGCAACCTCCACTTCCGGGGTTCAAGTGATTCTCCTGCCTCAGTCTCTCTAGTAGCTGGGATTACAGGCATGTGCCACCACACCTGGTTAATTTTGTATTTTTAGTAGACATGGGGTTTCTCCATGTTGGTCAGGCTGGTCTCGAACTTCCAACCTCAGGTGATCCACCCGCCTCGACCTCCCAAAGTGCTGGGATTACAGGAGTGAGCCACTGTGCCTGGCCTGAGGAGCTTTCTAATACATAGTTGAATAACAAAATGAATAAATAAATAAATCATACTCCAATTAAATCTGCTGGAAAGATTTCAAAGTATGTGACCTGCATGAAACAGGTCTAACAATGCAACAAGGTATGATGAACTTGAATAATTTGGAGGGACCACCATGACACATGTTATAACTCTTGATGTGAATCCTACTATTTTCAATGCTTATTATGAAAAGGCCATGACTAAAAGAGTTCTAAAAATTAGCTTGCCAAAAGCTACATAATTTAAGTATGCTTTTTCATGTTCAAATACTAAATTGTTATTTCATTAATACTGACCTTAGGTCAAATGCATTAGCCTGCCAAGTAAAGTCTATGTCAGTCAAGGTCCCATGTTCCCCCTAAAAGATTTATAGAATGGTTGTGGTACTCCAAATGAATATCATTTCTAAGGTCTTCTCTTTTTCTCCATCTGTTTATCTGTCATCTCTCTCTCTCTATCTGTCTTTTTGTTTTAAAAAGAAAATTCTCAAGATGCTGTCAAAACGATTACGTTTTATGCAACAAGAACAGCATTGTTATGTTAGTTGCAAATTATATTAGGACTAGGGTATCAACATGAAGCAACCTCTTTTTTTTATTCTTTATTATGTAACTGTAATGAACAATTAATCTTTGCATGTTTTTTTTTTTTTTTTTTTCTCCAGTGGCATAAATGCTTAGGCTTGTGTAGAGCTCCCCTCCATACAATAAAGATATACTCTTTTTACTTCTGTTTCAATTGAACTCCTTTATAAGTCATTAATAAAGGAGATGTTGATTATGGGATTAAATATTTAATATTTTTTACCTATCTGAAATTTCTTTCACTGAATACAACAATAGGGTAAGAACCCTAATAAAATAATCTGTTTTATAGAACACCTGTTCCGGCACTACAGTTTCTTTATACATGAGAAACAATTTAATCCTCCTACCCACACAGGAAGTTGGCATGAGTATCTCCATTATACAGATAAAAGACTGAGGACAGTATGCACATTGTCACCCAGATAGGAAATGCTAGAGCTGGGATCAATATCCAGATCTGTCTGGCATCCTTTTCGTCTAAACACATAAAATAAGTATTTCATGGGGACACAGTGAGGTGTCACTAATATATTAGGTGTCATAAGGTTTAGATTTATGACGAATTTAGCCCCTGCTTTGCAAAGTCCCATTAAAAAAAAATGAAGTTGTAATGAATTATTGTCATAACCTTGCTATTCACTGAGTACTTCTTTTGGTGTGTCTGGAAAATGGGTTAAGCACTTCACATTCATTAGTTCATGTGATCCTCCGAAGAAATTATGTAGGTACTATTATTTGTATTTGACAGATGGAATAAGTGCAACTCAGAGAAGTTTATCAACTTGTGCCAGGTTACACAACTTTAAGTGGAAAAGTCGGGGCTCAAACCAGAGCCACATCCTTAACCACCACCCTTTTCTGTAAAACAAGCTCGGACTCCACTTAAAAACTGTTTTTTTACAGGTTTTATCAGAGCCTCAGATCAGCCCTGGGAATGAAAGGACTGAGGCTGGAAGTAGGACTGAGACAGTGTTGTTTCTTTTTTCTTTGATAGGGAGTCTCACTCTGTTGCCCAGGCTGGAGTGCAGTGGCATGATCTCAGCTCACTGCAGCCTCCACCTCCTGAGTTCAAGCAATTCTCCTGCCTCAGCCTCCAGCATAGCTGGAATTACAGGCGCATGCTGCCATGCCACACTAATTTTTTTTTTTTTTTTTGTATTTTTAGTACAGATGGGGTTTTACCATGTTGGCCAGGCTGGTCTTGAACTCCTGACCTCAGGTGATCTGCCTACTTTGGACTCCCAAAGTGTTGGAATTACAGACATGAGCCACCGCGCCCACCTGGTGTTGTGTTTCTACTAAAGAAGCAAAATAGGAAGAGCTTCAGAATAGTCTTTATGGTAGTGTGTACACGACAGTAAAGAAAAGCTTTTACACTTATGCTCACTTTGTGTGCAATGAATGTCAATTGGGAAGCCTGTTTCTACAGAGGCATATATGCAGCTTCCAGACTGATAAAGTCATAGGGCCATGCTAACTCTTGAAAGCTGAGAAATCCATTTTGTCATTCTAGGTAGTCATCAGACATTTCAAAACACAGACCTTGTTCTTGCTTTTGGGGAGAAATGTTCTTTGTATTCACTCCAGAAGCACATAGTAATTTTTCATTATTTAAAAATGTTTTACAGGGTCACGTTAACATTCTGCAATGTCACATCAACATTTTAAAAATATTTTTTAAGCAACCAGCTATCTTTATGGCGGTATTTGTCAAGAGTAAATTCTGCTTTGTCACTAAACTCCTATCACCCATGCAGATACTTTGTTGGGTGATTTCCCACTACTTCTCCCATTCTATTCTTTCTCAAGCATCACTATCATGATTATTTTATTTAGGACCTAGTAGTTATCTTTTTTTTTTCCCTCTACATTCAAACCTTTGAGTAGAGTTGTCCAATATAGTAAATTTAAATTTAAATTATATAAAACAAAAAATTCAGTGTCTCAGTTCACTAGCCATGTTTAATGTGTACAATAGCCATATGTGACTTGTTGCTACAATATTGAACACTGCAAATGTAATGTAATAGAACTTTTATTTCTAAAAGTTCTATTTGTTAGCTTTAGAGCTTTGATTTCCTAAAAAAGATATCTCTTAATGAATATTGCAGTAGTTTGCATTCATTTTCATGATATATCTTGTACCTCCATTGTATGTCTCTCCATTGAGTTCCCTGAATATGATACCATTCTTTGCAAAAGGACTGTATATACCTTTGCTCCATTGCCATCAAAGTTGAATAATGGCTTGCTTCGTCCAATGAATTATAAGCACTAGTGGTGTGTGTAACTTATAAGAGGAAACTTTAGTGGTCAGTGTATACTTTGCCACGATATCTTTTCCCTCTGTCATGAGAACAGTGTTTGAAAATACAGTTTCTTCTGAATCACTGAATTAAAGTGGCATTAAACAGGTTGGAACACATCCCTAATTAATATTTAATGTGGAAGAAAATAACCCTTTGTTACAATTACTACTTTATGTATCATTTATTATCACATAACTGGACATAAGCTGACTGATAAAAATATGGACACCTTTCAGCATTCTAGAGATGAAAACAGGGATACTAAGTGTTTTTCATCAGTGATATTTTGTACAGGGCTGGGCTCCAAGCCAATGTAACAGGAACAAACCATACGGATACACAGTTGCCTATCAAGTTCATGTATCATCCAGAGAACAAAAGCTTTGCCCCTGGGTGAATTGGTAAAACCATGTAATAGGACAAGAGCTAGTATTTTTGGATTTCTTTCTATTATCAAGTGCCCAGAACCTTAGTGATTTTATCCCTAGGGTGTGAATAGCCCTCAGATGAAGAGCCCTCTGTGCCAAATGTGCTTTCTGCAGTCGAGTGAGTCCATTTATACTAATAACTTCTCTGGTGTCTGCATGGGAGAGGTTTCCCTCTTTTTATTTCTAGGGTATTTGTCCTACCATTTCAACACTACTTTTATATTTTGCAGTTAAAATAGGGGAGTAATGACAAGTATGAATACACAGTAAGAGATTGAAGAGTTGGGAATAAAGTAGGTAATTAGTGACCTGCCCTGCCTGAGGAGATGTGGGAGATGAGGGGGCTCAAATTTTCAGTTTAATGTTTTCTTTTGTTATGTGTATTTTGATGCTTGGATTTGTATATTGACTGAAAAGAAAAAAAAATAAAAATTAAAAATTGTGATTCCTTGCAGATTAGATCCTGCTATTCATAGTGACTCAGATAATGTTTAAACAAAGAAATTAATCCATGGAGAGTTAGAGACTCATTTAAATCTCTTGAGTGTCTCAGTCAATAGAATTTTGAGATCATCAATGATGCATCTCTCTAAAAATGAATTCTGGAGCTAAGATACCCAAAAGAAAAGACTATTATCCCATAAGATTGAAAGGGCACTGGCCTAAAGATGTCCTGGCACTGATTTTAACAGCATGTAAGGATTGGGAGAATAAATTCCTCTATATGGCCTCTACCTGTCTAGGTATAAAATTAATCATTTGCTTAGATGAGATCAGTGGCTCTAACTTGCGGGTGAATTTTAACAAAATCATCTACACAGTTTTAGAAATACATATATCACATGCGTAGGTATAAAAAACGTGTTAAGACTTTACCTGGAAACTAACAGTTTATCAATACATTGAACCAAATTTTTGTATACACTTGAAATGAGGTAGTATTCTTCTAAATCACATTGTCTTAAAAGATGCTAATTGTTATGCCCAAGGAAACTGTTAATAACTAAAAATATATAGTACAAGAAAAAGTAAGGACATTAAAATAAGATTCTGGAAAGTATCTATTTAACAGAGAAGTGGATGAAAATTTAGGGATAGAGGAACAAAGATATATAGAGAACAAATAGCAAAATGGCAGATATATATATATATACTATCTTATAAGTAATTATACTAAATGTAAAGTGATCAAATATTCCATCAAAATGTAGAAATTGGCAAGATGGATACAAAAATGTGATCCAAATTATGCTTCTTATAACGGACACACATTATATTCAAAGACACAAATGGGTTGATATTAAAAGCCTGAAAAAAGTCATACCATGAAAACAGCAACCAAGAGAGAACTGGAATCACTATACTAACGTCAGAAAAAATCAACTTTAAGACAAAAATAGTATTAGAAGAAAAAGGGAAATTTAGGATGATAAAAGGATTAAGCAAAAAGAAAGATATGAAAATTATAAACATTCATGCACCTAAAAATAGAGCCCCAAATAGAAGGAGCAAAACCTGAAAGAATTGAGGGAAGGAAAAGAAAATTTAATAATAATAGCTGGAGATTTCAATACTTCACTTTCAAAAATAGGTAGAATAATTAGAAAACATTTAACAGGGATGTATATCTTTTTTTGAAAAGTGTCTGTTTATGTCCTTTGCCCACTTTTAACAAGCATATGGAAGAAAGCTCAGTAGCACTGATCATTAGAGAAATGCAAATTAAAGCCACAATGAGATACCATCTCATACCAGTCAGAAGGACTATTATTAAAAAATCAAAAAATACCAGATGCTGGCAAAGTTGCAGAGAAAAGGGAGTGCTTAAACACTATTGGTGGAATGTAAATTAGAGCATCCAACGTGGAAGACAGTGTGGCAATTCCTCAAAGATCTAGAATCAGAAATACCATTTGACCTAACAATCCCATTATGGCTATATACCCCCCCAAAATGTAAATAATTCTACTATAAGGACACATGCACATGTATGTTCATTGCAGCACTGATCACAATAGCAAAGACATTGAATCAACCTGAATGCCCATCAATGGGAGACTGGAGAAAGAAAATGTGGTAACTATACACCATGGAATACCATGCAGCCATAAAAGAGAATAACATCATATTATTTGCAGGAACATGGATGGAGCTGAAGTCTATCATCCTTAGCAAACTAACCCAGGAACAGAAAACCAAATACTGCATGTTCTCACTTGTAAGTGGGAGCTAAATGATGAGAACACATGGACACAAAGAGGGAAACAACAGACACTGAGGCCTACTTGAGGGTGAAGGGTGGAAGGAGAGAGAGGATCAGAAAAAATAAGTAACGGGTACTAGGCTGAGTACCTGGGTGATCTAATAGTCCACACAACAAACCTCCATGACACGTACCTGCACATGTATCCATGAACGTAAAATAAAGGTTAAAAAAAAGTAAATATTTTGTAAACAATCTAAAAAAATATTCAACAGGGAAATAGAAAACTTGAATAGCTCTATAAATCAACTAGACCTAACAGATATTGTATTAGTCTGTTTTCATGCTGCTGATAAAGACATATGTGAGACTGGATAATTTATAAAGAAAAAGAGGTTTCATGGACTCACTGTTCCATGTGGCTGGAGAGGCCTCACAATCATGGTGGAAGGTAAAAGGCATGTTTTACATGGTGGCAGGTGAGAGTGAATGAGAGCAAAGGGAAAGGGGAAGCCACCTTATGAAATCATCAGATGTCTTGAGACTTATTCACTACCACGAGAACAGTATGGGAGAAACTACCCCCATGATTCAGTGATCTCCCACTGGATCCCTTCCACAACATGTGGGAATTATGGGAGCTAAAATTCAAGATAACATTTGGATGGGGACACAACACAACTAAACCATATTATTCCTCCCCTGGCTCCTCCCAAATCGCATGTCCTCACATTTCAAAACCAATCATGCTGGGTGTTGGTGGTATAGTGGTGAGCATAGCTGCCTTCAAAACCAATCATGCCTTCTCTACAGTCCCTCAAAAGCTTAACTCATTTCAGCTGTAATGCTAAAGTCTGCAGTCCAAAGTCTCATCAGATACAAGGTAAGTCCCTTCTGCCTATAAGCCTGTAAAATCAAAAGCAAGTTAGTTACTTCCTAGATACAATGGGGTATAGGCATTGGGTAAATACCTCCATTTTAAATGGGAGAAATTGGCCAAAATGAAGGGAATAAAGGCCCCATGCAAATCCGAAACCCAGCAGGGCAATCAAATCTTACAGCTCCAAAATGATCTCCTCTGACTCCATGTCTCATATCCAGGTGACACTGATGCAAGAGGTAGGTCCCATGGTCTTGGGCAGCTCCACCCCTGTGGCCTTGCAAGGTACAGCCCCACTCCTGGCTGCTTTCACAGGCTGCTGTTGAGTGTCTGGCTTTTCCAGGTTCACTGTGCAATCTGTCAGTGGATCTACCATTCTGGGGTCTGGAGGATGGTGGCCCTCTTCTCACAGCTCCATTAGGCAGTGCCCCAATGGGGACTTTGTTTTAGGGGCTCACACCCACTATTTCCCCTTCTGCACTGCCCTAGCAGTGGTTCTCCATGAGGGCTCCACCCCTGCAGCACATCTCTGCTTGGACATCCAGGTGTTTCCATACATCCTCTGAAATATAGGTGGAAGTTCCCAAATCTCAATTATATACTTCCGTGTACCTGCAGGACCAAAACCACTTGTAAGCCACCAAGGCTTGGGACTTGCATCATCTGAAGCTATGGCCTGAGCTCCACATTGGCCCCTTTGAGCCATGGCTGGGAATGGAGGGCACCAAGTTCCTAGTCTGCACACAGCAGGCGGTCCCTGTGTCCTCCCTATGAAACCATTTTTTCCTCTTAAACCTCTAGGCCTGTGATGGGAAGGGCTGCTACAAAGGTCTTTGAGATGCCCTGAAGACATTTTCCCTATTGTCTTGGTAATCAACATTTGGTTCCTTGTTACTTATGCAAATTTCTGTAGCTGGCTTGAATTTCTTCTCAGAAAATAGATTTTTCTTTCCTACTGCATCATCAGGCTGCAAATTTTCCAAACTTTTATGCTCCATTTCCCTTATTTATTTATTTATTTATTTATTTATTTATTTATTTATTTGTTTTTGAGACAGAGTTTTGCTCTTGTTGCCCAGGCTGGAGTGCAATGGCACAACCTTGGCTCAGTGCAACCTCGGCTCATTGCAACCTCCGCCTCCTGGGTTCAAGTGATTCTTCTGCCTCAGTCTCCTGAGTAGCTGGGATTAGAGGCATGCACCACCATACCCAGCTAATTTTTTGTATTTTTAGTAGAGACAGGTCAGGCTGGTCTTGAACTCCTGACTTCAGATTATTCACCTACCTCAGCCTCCCAAAGTGTTGGGATTACAGGCGTGAACCACCACACCTGGCCTCTGTTTCCCTTTTAGAACTGAATGGTTTTAACAGCACCCTTGGCATCTCTTGAATGCATTGCTGCTTAGAAATTTATTCTGCCATATACCCTAAATTATCTCCCTCAAGTTCAAAGTTCCACAAATCTCTAGGGAAGGGGCAAAATGCCACCAGTCTTTTTGATAAAACATAGCAAGAACCACCTTTACTCCAGTTCCCAATAAGTTCCTCATCTCCATCGGAGGCCATCTTGGCCTGGATTCCATTGTCCGTATCATTACCAGCATTTTGGTCAAAGCCATTCAACAAGTCTGTAGGAAGTTCCAAACTTTACCACATTTCCTATCTTCTTCTGAGCCCTCCAAACTGTTTCAACCTCTTGTATTGAGTTCCTTATTTGATCATCCGTATCCAAATCTCAAATTTTTCTGCTGTTGATTTCTAATGTAACTTTATTATGGTCAGAAAACATACTTTATATAACTATTTTGTTTTAAATGTTTTGAGGCCAGGCATGGTGGCTCACACCTGTAATCACAACACTTTGGGTGGCCAAGGTGGATGAATCATCTGAGGTCAGGAGTTCAAGACCAGCCTGACTAACATGGAGAAACCCTGTCTCTACTAAAAATACAAAAAAATCCAACCCCCATTCCAAAGCCACTTCCACATTTTCAGGTATCTTTACAGCAGTGCCCCACTCCTGGTACCAATTCACTCTATTAGTCCATTTTCGTGTTACTGATAAAGAAATACTCAAGACTGGATAATTTCTAGAGAAAAAGAGGTTTAATGGACTCACAGTTACACGTAGCTGGGGAGGCCTCACAATCATGGTGGAATAGCAAGGAAGGTCTTACATAGCATCAGGAGAGAGAGAATGAGAGCCAAGGGAAAAGGGAAACCCCTTATAAACCATCAGATCTCTTGAGACTTATTCACCACCACTTATCCCCCAGAACAGTATGGGAGAAACTGCCTCCATGGTTCAATTATCTCCCACCAGTTCCCTCCTACAACATGTGGGAATTATGGGAGCTAACACTCAAATGAGATTTGGGTGGAGACACAGCCAAACCATATCAGACATCTATAGAACACTCCACCAAACAATAACAAAATACTTATTTTTCTGTGTGAGAGAAGATATGGTCAGTGGCTCATTCTTTCAAGTGCACATGGAACATTCTGCAGGACAATACATATGCTAGGCCATGAAGGAAGTCTCAAAGAATTTAAAGCAATCTGAAATAAAATAATTATATAAAATATGTTTTCTGACCAGAATAAAGTTATATTAGAAATCAATAGCAGAAAAATTTGAGATTTGGATACAGATGATCAAATAAGGAACTCATTGTATATATTATTCTCATGGCCAAGAGACTCCTAATTTGTTGTGAATATCTCTTCCTTTGAAAATTCTTCATATGTATGAATGTACGTATGTGTGTATATATATAAAAATATAAATATAAAAAATATAAAAATATAAATATATAGTTATAAATATAAATATATAAAAATATATAAAATATATAAATATATATACAAATATATATATATATTTGGCTTTACAATTCAGCTCAGATCATAAAGTATGCACTTAAGGATTAGAGAGTAATTTCCATTTTTGGTTTTCTAGGATTTAAATGGCTTGTCTAATGTTCAACTGAGTTTTCAATGTCCTCTCTGGCTAATGCTCTATTTAATGTTAATCATTAGCTATAACAACTGGATATCAAATGCTCTCCTAACAGTAGGAGGTAGACAGGAAGAGAAGTTGTTCAGGATACTTGGGTAGAGTTAGCACAGTTCAGCTAAGGGAAAGAGAGAGAAATAAAGCAATGAAGGACTTAATCATGATTAAAACAGTTTTAGAGTAACCATGATAAAAATAAATTATTTTGGATTAAGGTTATAATTATTATAAAGCTAGACATATTTAGGAGTGGGGAGAAGGTCCTTAGTATTTCACTTTTTTAAAGAAAGAGACTGGAATCAGAGACTTATACAACAGATTTGCTTTATCTATATAACTGAGGACTGGATTAAACAGTTTATATCACCTCTTTTCACTCTTTTTATCTCATTATCATTAGTGAGAGAACACTTATAGTTTGAGGGGAAGGTTTATTCCTGAGTCTTTACTTCTGGGCTTATTCTTTGATCATCTTAATATTACCCTGTACACTCTATGGAATTCAAATTAGAAGTTACGGGAACTGAGTTCCTTCTGCGACCTTTTAAATAATGAAGTGTCTCTATGCTCTGTACTTAGTCTTTTCAGTCTGAAAAAAAAAATCTCATTGTCTCTTAGCACTCATTTATCTGCCACATTTCCCTAGAATAACTTCAGGGAAGATCTTCAGTGATTTCTCCAAACTAAAGAATCCATTTCCTTCTTGGAACATTTCTTGGTACAATGAAGGCATGGTATTAAGTAATGCTCTCTTTCAAATTTGAGAAGTAGACATTTCTCTCTCCCCTTCTACATTCTTGAGGCTATTATTATATAAACAACTCATTTTAAAATACAAATGGAATTTTGCCTAAATGAGAAATAGAAATTAAAGCAATTTATTCATACATATTTTTTCTTTCATTTACAGTACACGACAACTGATCCTACTAATCTGTGCTTATTATTCCTTACATTTACCATATACTCCTTTACAGTGCTTTCATTCCCACTTCCTAAATACTTAAAATATGATTTGAGTGACTATCATGTGGCAGATACTTTTATTATATTGTTTTTTTTTTTTTTTTTTTTTTTTTTGAGACGGAGTCTGGCTGTGCTCCCAGGCTGGAGCGCAGTGGCGCGATCTCGGCTCACTGCAAGCTCCGCCTCCCGGATTCACGCCATTCTCCTGCCTCAGCCTCCCAAGTAGCTGGAACTACAGGCGCCCGCCACCACGCCTGGCTAGTTTTTTGTATTTTTAGTAGAGACGGGGTTTCACCATGTTAGCCAGGATAGTCTCGATCTCCTGACCTCGTGATCCACCCGCCTCGGCCTCCCAAAGTGCTGGGATTACAGGCTTGAGCCACCGCGCCCGGCCATATTGTTTCTAATCATTGCTAGAGTCCTGCCTTTTGTCTATGATGGTCTTTACTCAACAGATGAAAGAATAGTACTTCAGAAATGTTAGTCACTAGGTTGAAGTGGAATAGTGAAGAGTCATAACTGGGATTAAAACACAGGCTGGCAAATGCGGAAGATTGAAACTAGACCCCTTCCTTACACCATATACAATAATCAACTCAAGATGTTTAAAGATTTAAATATAAAACCCCAAATTATAAAAATTTTGGAAGACAACCTAGGAAATACCATTCTGGACGTAGGAACTGCAAATGTTTTATTTCAAAGACACCAAAAGCAATCACAATGAGAGCAAATATTGACAAATGGGGTCTAACACAACTCAAGAGCTTCTGTACAGTAATAGAAACTAGCAAAAGAGTAAACAGACAACCTACAGAATGGGAGAAAATATGCAAAAACTATGCATTTTACAAAGGCCTAATAGTCAGTATTTATCAGGAACATAAATTAATAAGAAAAAAACAACCCCATTAAAAAGTGGGTAAAGGACATGAACAGACACTTTTCAAAAGAAGACATACATGTGGCCAAAAAGTATATGAAAAGAAACCCAGTATCTCTGATCACTAGAGAAATACAAATCAAAACCACTATGAAATACCATCTCACACCATCAGAATGGCTATTATTAAAAAGTTAAAAAATAAGAGATGCTGGCAACGATGCAGAGGAAAGGGAATGCTTATACACTGTTGGTAGGAATGTAAATTACCTCAACCATTGTGGAAAACACTGTGGTGATTCCTGAAACAGAATTACTATTTGACTCAGCAATTAAATTACTGTGTATATACACAAAATAATATAAATCATTCAGACTTAAAGATATAAGTACAGGTATGTGCGTCACAGCTATTCACAATAGCAAAGCCATGGAATCAACCTAAATGTCCATCAGTGATAGACTGGATTAAGAAAATGTAGTACATACACACCATGGAATACTTCACAGCCATAAAAAGAACAAGGTCATGTTCTTTGCAGGAACATGGATGGAGCTTGAGGCTATCATTGTTAGCAAACTAACCCAGGAACAGAAAACCAAATACTGCATGTTCTCACTTATAAGTGAGAGCTGAATGCTGAGAATACATGGACAGAGGGAGGGGAAAAACACACACTGAGGGAGAGCACCAGAAGATTAATTAATGGATGCTGCACTTAATATCCAGGTGATGGTTTGATTTGTGCTGCAAACTACCATGGCATATGTTTAGCTATGTAACAAACCTGTATACACTGCACCCCAGAACTTAAAGTTGAAGAAAAAAAAGACCAGCATCTGATCATTTCACTTATTTGAAAGATCCGTGAAAAGCATGGGCAACTGCAAACGCATGGCAAGAATTCTGAGAATCTTAAATAAAAACTGGCAATGTAGAATAGGAAGTAGCACTATAGGGTGTTCAAGAAGAATAATAAGCAAGACTAAGTAAGTGATTAAACAAGAATTAAGGAAGAAGAGGGAGAGAAAGTTGGTACAGTGAACATTAGCTAGATGATCATCAATTCATTTTCTCTCTCTTTGAACAAAGTTAATTGATATTTATTTTATATACCTTGCAGTTGGGTGAAGCTACATGAAACACTTTTGCCAATGGAATATGAACATAAATGATTTGTGGGTAAGAGAGTTAAAGTACATGTCTTTTCCAAGCTCTCTGATCTCCCAGTTATTGAAGTGGATGATGTCAAAATGACTTGGTACCACATTTTGAAGATGGCAGATTCACTAAAGTATCTTGCATCCCTGAATGATTGCATGGGTACACACCCCACCCCATTGATCCACATTGGACTCAAATGTCAACGAGAAATAAACGGAGGGGTATGTGTGTGTGTGTGTGTGTGTGTGTGTGTGTTTGCACACACTGATTTTGAGGTGTTTGTTTGGTTTTTGGAGATGGAGTCTCACTCTGTCACCAGGCTGGAGTACAGTGGTGCAGTCTTGGCTGAATGCAATCACTGCCTCCCAGGTTCAAGTGATTCTCTTTCCTCATCCTCCCGTGTAGTTGGGATTACAGGCGTGTACCACCATGCCTGGCAAATTTTTGTATTTTTAGTAGAGACAGGGTTTCACCATGTTGTCCAGACTGGTCTTGAACCCCTGATTTTATGTGGTACACCCACCTCAGCCTCCCAAAGTGCTTGGATTACAGGTATGAGCCACTGCACTTGGCTTTGAGTTGTATCTTTTTAACAGAAGCTAGAGACACACTGACTAACACAGCTATCATTCATATTTCTTGCTTGATATTATGAACAGATGAATAACACCTTTCACCGAACTCTGGAACAAGGTGAAAGTTTTTAGAGTGGAAGATACTTCAGATTAATCACTAATTTTGATATGCCTATGGTTTATGAAAAAGTGCATGCCACTTGAAGGTCTGGATATGATTCTGGAGTTCAGAAGAAAAGATAAGGCTGGACACTTAGTAATGGGAGTTATTAGCATAGATTAAAATTGAAACTGAAATTATGATAGTGAATGATAATACCCAAGAGTTTTTATGCTATGAGAAGAGACATTGTCCAGGACCAATAGCTTATGAATATAAACACTGAATAAATAAACAGAGAAAAAAATAACCTCCAAACGACCCTGGAAGTGGAGTTGACGGGTGCAACGAAATGGTTGAAAGGAAACCAAGGATAAAGGAGCATCTATAATACCCAGAAGGACAGAGTTGTGCAAAGAAAGTAACAGCCAATAAAGTAAATATTTACAGAAAGGTCAAGGAGTAATCAGCGTATTATATTCTACTGCTAAGAAGTCATGTGTGTTATGGTCATATGTCCTGTTTGTTTAGAACAGTCGCAGTTTATGCTTAATTATTAACAGTGTTCTTTTCACTCTCAAAAGTATTCTGGTTTAGACGATAAGAAATATATTCACTTGAATCATGAGACTCTTTGGTAAAAATAGTTTCACTAGTGATGGAATGGGTTTCCTGCAGGTAGAGAAGTTCATGGATGAGAAAGTGAGAAGGAAGAAATACATGTGACTGTGAAGAAAAAGAATTGAGAAAGTTGGTTGAAGACTTGATGAGGGGATTTTTATTTGTTATTTTTGTACTCAAGTTAAAGGAAACCTAAGCATATTTTGTGCCAAGAGGAGGAAAATAATTACAGAGAAAAACAGATTTCTTGGTAATAAAGAAAGTTTCTTAGATTTAATTCAAAATGAGGCAATATGAATTAAATATCAATTCTTCTTCTGCTTTGTTAATCATTGGTTCTCCATTTTGCCCCTCAGGATCACAAATATAACAAGTTTTAGGCCTACATTATGAGTGATATTCCCTTAAAAATGAAACCTTTTGATCAAATCATGGACTATGAAGTCAACACTACTGATTTAATACCTAGAGTATCACCAGAAGCCTATTTATTAACAAGTATATTTTTATTTCTTCTCTTTTGGGGATTGTAATCCCCAAAATATTTGATATTTGGCTATATGTTAATGACCTCAGAATTCTGTAAATATCCAAAATTTGCAATATAGAAGAACAATTTTTCTACAATACGCTACTAAATAATCAGTACTAACTGTACTACATATGAAGAAAAGGTCAGAATTAGAACTGGTAAGATAAAGTCAGAGTAACTGCAATTAGGATTCTTATCTGCTTAGAAACATGAGGAAATGCAACCTTCAGTATCATTCAATCATGCATCTCTAATTAAATATTTTGTTTAGCAAAAAGAACTTTATTGCATAAAGAACCATTTTTTAATGAAAGAAATCCTTCTCTCATGGAAGAAAATGAAACTGTTTTAAAACAAATTAGATTTTTTTTTAAGTTTGAAAAGGTAATGCTGCTAGAATTGGTGACAGGCTTATGGGCAAAGCAGGCACAAGCTCAGTGGTTCATGTATAATAGCAATCCAGGAGACTTAGCTGTAAAGTTGAAGTTGAGATCTCATTATAAAAAGGAACTTACTGCTGTTGAAGATCTGTTCCACTAGAGTTAATATTCAGCCCAAGAGAAGCCATTTTTCAGAGAGATGTCAGTGGTAATTGTGATTTTCCCAAAGTAGTAACATCCTATATAAATGATCATCTCTCATTCTCACTATGAGACTGCCATATTAAAAAATATTTTAGTTTAAGAACCATCTGACTCATCTACTTTAACAGCCAAGCAATATTTGTATTGGACTTTGGAACTTATTTTTCCCCCAGGTCTCTGTAAATTTAGACTTACTGGAAAATAGTTATGTATTTCCTCATGGAGATGAGTGAAACTTGGAGAAAGGAGGTAGAGTCTTAGCAAAACTAACATTAAATAGCATTGGAGAGAAAGAAAACGATTGTCTTAAGTGGACAGTAATATACAAGTTAACATACGAGAGAGGGTAGCAGGCTTGGTTATGCTGAGATAAGTACACAAAGGGATTCTTGGGTAAAAACATGAAGAGCAATCAGGCCTGCCTGTATTTAGAAGAGCTAGAGGTAAGATTGCAGGATGTTGGAGTGGAACACTGTATTCACTGGGAAGAGAATGGAGCTGTGCTTAATATCAGGCTTTACTGTGGGACTGTAGCAAGCTTATGAATCCTTTATTTCTAGAACCTGCTCCTAAGCTAGATTTGATGTTTCTCGTGGGCACTAACTTGGCGTTCCCATTAAATTTGCCTTCTTCCAATCTTGTCCATCTTGTTGAATGAATGAACCACCAAGATTCCAAGAAAGAAACCTGGGAGACTGGGCACAGTGGCTCACCCCTGTAATCCCAGCACTTTGGGGGGACGAGGTGGGTGGATCATGAGCTCAGGAGATCGAGGCCATCCTGGCCAAAGTGGTGAAACCCCGTCTCTACTAAAATACAAAACATTAGCTGGGCATGATGGTGTGGGCAAGTAGTCCCAGCTACTCGGGGGGCTGAGGCAGGGGAATTGCTTAAATCCAGGAGGCGGAGGTTGCAGTGAGCCAAGATCACGCCACTGCACTCCAGTCTGGTGCCAGAGTGAGTCTCAAAAACAAACAAACAAACAAACAAACAAACTTGGGAATCATTCTTAATTTCTCTCTTCCTTGTTCTTTTATATCTAACCAACGCCCAAGTTAAGTAAATTGTTTCCTATAAGTATTTGAAATACATGCACTTCTTACCATCTCCATTGTTACGATGCTATTCTATGTCCTATCATCCCTTAACTGGACTTCTGTAACTATCTTTTCACATTTATTCTTATCTTCTTCCATACCCTCTCTAAATAGCATTTGCTCTAATATCTGAACAATAAAAATCTAATCATGTTAACTCCCTATTATTTTATTTATTATTTTTTGAGATGGAGTCTTGCTCTGTCACCCAGGCTGGAGTGTAATGGCACAATCTTGGCTCACTGCAACCTCCGCCGCCTGGGTTCAAGTGATTCTCCTACCTCAGCCTCCTGAGTAGCTGGGATTACAGGTGCATGCCACCATGCCCAGCTAATTATTGTATTTTTAGTAGAGACGGGGTTTCACCACTTTGGCCAGGATGGTCTCGACCTCTTGACCTTGTGATCCGCCTGTCTCAGCCTCCCAAAGTGCTGGGATTACAGGGGTGAGCCACTGTACCCGGCCAACTCCCTTCTTAAAGCCCTTTGTTTCCCATTTTCTTTACAATGCTGTGATGGTTAATATTGTCAACTTGATTGAAGTATCCAAAGTATTGTCTGTGAGGGTCTTACCAAAGGAGATTCACATTTGAGTCAGTGGACTGGGAAAGGTAGACCCACCCTCAGTCTGGGTGGGCACCATCCAATCAGCTGTCAGCAGGCAGAATAAGATGAGAGAAGTTGACTTGCTGAGTCTTCCAGGCTTCATATTTCTCCCATGCTGGATGCTTCCTGCCCTCAAACATCAGGCTCCAAATTCTTCGCCTTTTGGACTCTTGGACTCAAACCAGCGTTTTGCCAGGTGCTCTTGGGCCTTTAGCCACAGACTGAACGCTACACTGTTGGCATCCCCACTTTTGAGGTTTTGGGAGTCAGAATGAGTCATTATTGGTTCCCTTCGTCCTCAACTTGCAGACAGCCTATGTAGGACTTGATGTTGTGATTGTTTGAGTCAATCCTTAATAAACTCGCTTTCATATATCCATATAGCCAATTAGTCTGTTCCTCTGGAGGACCCTGACTAATACAAATACTTTCTAACATCTTTACTACATGGCCTTCTCCTTTCTGTATTGTGTCTGTCTCTGGAACATTTTATTTCATTCATTCATTCATTTATCCATATATATATATATAAATGGAGTCTTGCTCCTTCACCCAGACTGGAGTGCAGTGGTCTGATCTCAGCTCACTGAAGCCTCCACCTCCCAGGTTCCAGCAATTCTCCTGCCTCAGTCTCCTGCGTAGCTGGGATTACAGGCTCCCACTATGATGCCTGGCTGACTTTTGTAGTTTTAGTAGAGACGGGGTTTCACCATGTTAGCCAGACTGGTCTTGAACACCTGACCTCAGGTGATCCACCTGCCTCAGCCTCCTAAAGTGCTGGGATTACAGGCATGAGCCACTGCCCCGGCTCATTTTTGTTTTTTCAATGCAATTCTTTCTGCCAGCCAATTTATATTCACCCTTCTGGTCTCAAATTAAATGCCACATCCATATGGAAAATCTTCCCGCATGTCATTCACGCTGATTAAGAACCTCCTGTTTTATATTCTTATAACAACCTGTCGACAGCATGTATTACAATGTAATTAACTCAGTTTGCTATTTGTGTAATAATTGGGTTAGTCTTCTTCTGTTAGACTGTAAAATCCGTGAAGGCAGGGCCTATGAAATGTTGGATTCCCTAGCATCTACAATAGTGCCTGGAACTTGATAGTTACTCATTGTTAAATTAACAAATCAATGAATACCTGACTAAAGAGTTTAATAACAAAAATATTTTTGTGACTCTGAAATTATTTTACATAATAAGAGTCACTTTGACGATGATTCAAGATTACTCTTACTTATATTTTAAAAATTACCTGTAGTCATTCTCTTGTTCTGGACCTCTTCACTTCTTAGGATGAAAACACATATATCTTTATGTCCTAAAAAGCTTCCTGGCTCTTGTTCAACTTATGTGTGTTTGTGTGTTAGCCAATGTGTGTGTAAATGCCAAAGGTGGGTTTACAGGATTTTCACAGGTTTCTCTCTGGATATAAAGATATTTTAGAAAAGAAAAACTGAGAGAGAATCTCCTCAAAACCAATCAGTTTCCAGATGTTAAGTGACTTGCTGAAAGCCACAGAAGACAGTTACAAGTAGGACTTTGCCTCCAAGAACAGTGCTTTTTTTCTAAGGTAACATCCTGACCTTCTTGATATTGTCTTGTAGATATAGCTACATGCAGATATTGTAGATGCATGGAATAATAATCTCATAAGCCAAAAAAAAGAAAAAATTAACTGATGGCAACTTTAGAAGCCACGGTACAGTAATTGTTTTAGCACACTGACTTGTTCATGTGGAAAGGACTACAGGCCTAGAATGTGGGACAATCTGGACATTTATCCTGCATTGAGCACGTTCATTTTTGTTATATTTCTCTATTTTTGAACTCAAGTACAAAGTGGTGTTTCTCCTTCTCCTTAGTTCATAGCACATTAATATTATTTGTCTAGCAAATGCCCCCCTTTTAATTTTATTTTACATCCTGATTTTTTCCTCATTTCTCATTCTCACTCCCACTCTGATTATCAATTCTGTTGTATTTGATATGTATCTTTAAATATACACACACCTTGAGTAAAATGAGGGTTGTTTTGTGATTGTTTCAAGACCATATATTGGTGTTACGCTATAAATCACATCTGATGAACAGTTTCTTCACCCAGAACAGTAGTTCTTTACTGAGGGAAATTTTGTCTCCCTGGGACATGTACAGAGCCTAGACACATTTTTGGTTGTCACAAGCCAGAGCATGCTACTGGCATCTACAGGTGTGCTGTTAAATGTCTTACAACGCCCTGAACAGACCCCTGCAACACACATATCAATAGTGCTGTGGTTGATAAATGATTACCTAGAATAGGAATACAATTATGTGTAACATCCAGTGCTTGAATATAGTCTATCATTTACCAGCACCGTGATCTTGGGAAACTCACTTTTTTCTGAGTCTCAGTTTTATCAGAGTGGAAGATTATACTGCTTGCTCTGAAGGATGACAACATATAAAAAGTGAAATGAAGTGATTATTCAGCAAAACGTACCTGTTAGTGCTTTACTCTTGACTCTTTTACAAGAAATGTAGGAAAAACGTATAAAAAATTATTCTGTATATTATGCAGCTGTGCTGTGGAATACTGTGTCCACTGTGTAACTTCATGTCTATGTTTATATAAATTTTCACATAACAAAACTGAGGGATTTCAACCTGTCCTTAAGAACATTCTGACTGATAATTTCCTTAAAAAATACCGACCTGTTAATGATCTCCTATTACAATATCTTTACTTGGGTATGTCTGTTTGATCCTCTTACAATTGGTAGGATTAAAAAACACATTGCATTAAAAACTTATTTTTCTGTGTAGACTTTGTCTCTTTAATTGTGCTGTATGGTTTCATAGCACTTGAGTTACCTATTGGTGTTAGTATTTTTCACTCATTATTCTGATGTATCTAATCAGTTTTCTTTCTTCTATAAAAGTCTGTAAATTCATTAAGTGATTTATGTATCTTTAAGTCCCTGGAAATTAGTATATGGAAGGAGGTAGAGTCAATGCCGCAAGAGAAGGGCTCAGGGTGGCATATGTAGGAATTGAGGAATAGGCACGTTTGGAAGAAACAAAGTTCTTTTGGAGTGAACTAATGAGATATAATATTGGGAAGGGTGACTGTGGGAAAATAACAGAGACATGAGTATCAGGTAGAGTAAGGAGTCTAAGATGTTTCTGATCAGTTAATGAAACAATGAATCATTCCAACGAATAGACATGGTAAAAATGTAGATATTTGGAAAGACTAAAGTGATTCCAGTATGCAGGGCAGTGTGATAGGGGAAGAAACTGAAAGATGAGGAACAAATTAGGGAGTTAATTAATTCAGTAGGTCACACATGAAGCTCCAGTATATATCACAGAGGTGGTCATAAATTCAGGGGACACTGTGGCAATAGAAGTAGTAATAGGAGTTAGTGAATGAACACTTATGGCAAAGAAGAAAAAGCCTCATTTATAGCATCAAAGTTTTACCCCTGAGAACATAGTGCTGACGACAGAAATATGGAAGCCAGTGGGTGAAGAGAGTTTTGGTACAGAAGACAAAAAGTGAACTAACATGCTTCTGTTACCTGTTGTAAGCACTGGGGTAGTTTACAGAATATACTTTCTTCAACAAAGATATTTATATTTCTGACATTTCGAATTTCAATTTTTTACAATTAAGTGTTGAGTTTTATTCAAGCTCAAAGCTTGAAGATGACCACCTGGAAGCACAGATTCAAGTTGCCCTGAATATACACTTCCATTAGCAGTAGTTACAAGTGTGTTTTCAAGGAAAAAAAGAAGAGTTCCTAAGTTGTTAACCAATAATTTACATTAAAATAACAGAAGCGATTACCTGGCTATACATTGTTCTTTGTATCATAACTTCCAGGAACATGAAGATAATGAGTGAGACAGCCAGTAAGGAACAAAACGTCTGTAACAGTTGCCTCTGAGCGTGGAGAGTGGGGGAGGAAGTGGAGGCACCACTGAAGTCCCATACTCCTGCCTCTCTGGGCTTGATAACAGTTTGGCATACCCCGCAGAGCTTAGATTGCTCTGGATATTTTTCTGTTCGCATTTCCCCCTTTTTGCCAAGATCTTTCAAAGAAAGCATTGTAGATGAACCTAAAGGGTTTTGGCTCCTTTTATGTTCAGGAGCTTAGTCCACCATTGTTACGAGGGCTCCTTCCCAGACAGCCCTGTCCCAAAGCCAGGGTAGGGGGAGAGAATCTAGGTATGGAGAAGCTATCCGTGTGGATATTTATAGCAGAGAAATAGAAATGTGGCACAAAAACTGGATATGGCTCAGAATTATTCAGCATAGAAATGATAGTTAAAGTCCTGGGCATAGATGAGATTTTCTAGATAAAAAGTAGAGAGAAAGCACCATCAAAATTAGAGTGAACATTGGAAAAACCCAGAATTGAAAAAGGCAGAGAACGAACATAATATATAAAATTTATTGAATACTTACTATGTACCGAGCATTGGACTTGAACTTTATATATTAACACATTAAATGTGCCTGGCACAGAACAAGCAAAAATAAATACATATGTTTTAATGAAGTAATGAATTTCTACGAGAACTATTTTATTAAGTGCATACTATGTTTGCCTCATGACAGAGAGAGAAACTGAATCTAAGATGTCTAAATAACTTTGTCATCACATACTTGTAACTGTTGTCTTAACATTTCTTTGAAACCAGATTTGAGTTCAAAATGTGTGGCTTTTCTACTATGCCACATTGTCACCTTAGATATTTCTATGCCAAGATAGGAGGAAGTTTTAATTAAGAGAGGATGACCAATTATGTAAAAATGCTGAAGTGAGGTTCAAAAAAAGAAAACACTAAAAAGGAGAGAGGGGAAAAAATGTTCTATGAATTTGATGGTTAACTGCTAGTCTCTTTTAAGTGTAATATCATTAGTTTGGTGGCAACCAAATATGCTAGAATCAGGATCAGAAGGAAAACGTAAAATCAAGGATTTGGGTGAGAGTCATTTTGTCACCATCACCTCGATGTTTCCCAGATTTTCTATTAATATATTTAATCTTCTCGCTAAAATATATTCAACTATTTTCACTTTAAGTCTGCAAATGGTAACATCTCCTTCTCTGTCTTTTATAATGTGTCTATTTTGTGCTTATATTGAACAATAGTTTAGCTGACTGTAAAATTTTGGGTTATTTTCCCATAAGACAGTTTCTTTCGATATATATTGTTGCTGGCGGGTAGTCTGCTTTTATTCTAATTATTGTTTATTTTCTCTTAATCTCTCCCTTCTCTCTTTAAATATTAAGATTTTCTCACCCAGGTATCAAACCTAGTACCCATTAGTTACTTTTTCTGATCCCAGAATAATCTATACAACAAACCTCCATGACACAAGTTTACCTGTGTAACAAAACTGCATGTGTACCCCTGAACTCAAAGCTAAGACAAAGATTTTCACTGTAACGTGATGCCACGCAGTTTCACTAAGATGTTTTGGGATGGACATTTATTTTTGTTTATTTTAATCTGTACTTACACGACACTTTTTATTTAAAAGGACTTAGGGCTTTCCTCAATTATAGAAACTTATTAGCTTTTTTTTTTTTGTCTTCTCTTTTTTTTTGTTTTTCTAGGATTGCAGTTGTACGTATGTTGAAGCTTTCTAGCTTATCTATCATATCTCTTCACTCTACTTTTATAATTTTTAATCTCTCGATCTTCCTGTGATACATTTTGTGCCCATTTCTCAGTTTTATCTTTTACTCTGATGAGCTAGTTTTAATTGATTCCTGGCAAGACATTTCTGTAATAATATATTTCACATCTAACTTCTGTCTTAAGTCTTTATATTGCCCTATATATCCCTATTATTTGTCTTCTGATCAAAGCCATTTCTTCACTCTTCTCTAAGTGCACAAGATACATTTTTCATTAATGCCTTTTTCAGGTATTTCAATAAATGTAACTTCATACAAAATAAATTTATGTTGAGATTAGTAATGTTTTATTCTTGTTTTTAGTGTAATTTAAGTAAATTTTGTAATTTTTTATTTTCAGGCTCTTTTAAAGAGTCTTATAGAGGTTTTTTTTGTTTTCATTCTCACTTAATGTTGATTTTTTTCTGCTCTTCTTTGTGAGTTCCTCTATCAACTCATTCACAATCCAGAAAAATAATAGTTTTTCATAATTTTCATTAGTAATATTAATTCAATAAACTTCACAAAGAAAGCATTCAAAACTAATAAGTGTTCTACTATTGGTACAATATTTACATCAAAAAATTATTAGCATTTACATACATATAACCAGGTAAAAATTGCAATGAAAAAAGAAGCATCCTTTTTAACAAGTAACAAGAAAAAATATACAATCCTTAGAACTCTCCCAAGGACTTTGGGAAAAATAAGGCTTTACTGAAGAACCCAAGTATATAGAGCTCTAAGTAATATTTATGCATATGAAGCCTCAATATGTACAATATATCAACTCTCCAGATAAATTCACACATTTGATGCACTTTCATCTAAAAATCTGAAGGGTTTTTACTTGGTGGAGGTTGCTTGACAAAATGATATTTAAAATAATGTGAAAGAAAAAAGAACAATTAATAGCGTTTACATTTTGAACTAAAAATTGGGAAGATAGGACTTATTTCTGCTGGATACCAAGACATGTTCTAATTGTATTTTAATTAACAGAGTGTGGTATTTGCATAATAGAATATAATAGAGCACCCAGAAAGAGACCCAGTAAAATATGGAAGTTTAATACACAGTAGATGTTATATACCATTCCATAAATTATGTAAGAGCATTGACTATTTATATAATCCATACATTCATCCTCACCTTATGCCATATACCAGAATAAATGCCACTGAAATGAGGATTTAGTTGTTTGGAGAAACTACAGGAGATATTGTTATGATCCTGAAGTAGAAAAGTTTTTTCTAACTGGATACACACATGTGCACACACACTACCACCATGAAGAAAACGATTCAGGTATCCTGTTACCTTACATTTGTATTAAAAGAATGTCATATAATATGGTTAATCAGAAAGTCACAAACTACACAGGAGCTTTGCAGCCACATATAACCAGAAGACATAAATTTAGTATCCTTGATTTTGAAAGAACTGCTAAAATTTACTGTGAAAAACAAATTATTTACTTAAAACATAGACATTGGTTGTAAACAAAGCACAGAAAAACACTCATGAATGTATTTGGAACAGCAGAGATTCATAAAAGTATAATATTTCTGTGTCATTTTAAATAGAAGTTTCCTAAATAGAGCCAACAGAAGAACAAGTGATGGAAATGGCTATCACTAATGGAGTCATTCGCGGCTGCTACTCAGATGGGTAAAAAGCTGAGAAAAGCAAAGTTGAAAAAGGCACAGGGCAAAAGGCATTTTTCTTCAATGTGGGCTCTGAAGGGATCACTTTGGAAACAAAAAAAAAAAAGAAAAAGGCTAAAAGTTATTTGGAGTTATTCTTGTGTTGGAGAAAAACAGAAGAGATAACTTGGTGTTGAGAGGAGAGAAAGCCTGTGGAGCTTGTACAGGAACCTGTTTTGACCATCAGATAGCTGGCCCAGGTGCTTGCTGCTGGACCATGGTGATAAGAATGGGGTGGTGAAGCAGCATGGCCAGTGGAAATGGAAAGGCATTAATAGAAATGGACATTAAGGGCAGATTGAAGCTTCCGGGAAGGATAGGCATGCCACCACTGCAAATATTTATATTTTGTAAAAAGACAAGAATTGTTCAGATGTCCTACTTCAACCCATAAGATGGTCTGCTTGACAAAGAATGTTACAATTAAATGATGAAGTTTTAATTTTTTGGGTACATAGTAGGCTTATATATTTATGAGGTACATGAGATATTTTGATACAGGGATGTAATGGGTAATAATCACATCAGGATAAATGCAGTATCCACCACCTCCAGCATTTATCCTTTGTGTTACAAGCAATTCAATTGTACTCCTTTGGTTAAAGTATACAATAAATTATTGTTTACTGTAGTCACCCGGTTGTGCTATCAAGTACTAGGTCTTCTTTATTCTAACTTTTATCTTTGTGCCCGTTAACCATTTTCACTCCCCTCTTGCTACCTTTTCCATCCTTTGGTAACCATCCTTCTATTATCTCCGTGAATTCAATTGTTTTAATGTTTTTAGCTCTCACAAGTAACTTTTTTTTTTCTCATGGAAGAAATTTAAATATGTTAGCACTCTGTTGAATATCTTGGTAAATATTCATCTGGATTATAATGTGTGTCCTGGAAACACTGCCAGGGCTCAGAAAGTGTCAATTATATTTTTAAAAAATCTATATTTAGATTTAGTCTTGTAGTAATAGCATTTGTTCTGTGTGGGCCTTGATTTAAGATATAGATGGGTGATAAAGGGATTAGCATTATGATAATTCACTGAATCATTGAAAGCACATTGGGGCTGGAGTAGCCTATTTCGGGTGAGGCGAAAGAAGCAGCACTGGTTTCAGTAGAAGACCAACTGCACTTTCTAAAGATATGATCCTATCAAGCATGTGAGTGAGTGTAGAACTGGCTTGGATAAGGTGAGCAGCATGAAGGTAGTCTTTACATAGAGTGCAATATGATTTTCTCTGTCAGAATGGTGAATTTATTTGATATTAATAACATAATGGTCTTCATTAGGTTAAAGATTATAAGGTGATAGCAAATCTATTTTTAATACTATTGTGCAAAATTATTGGGTTCACAAATAACAAATAACTGAACATAAATCAGATTTCAAAATGAAATAAAAAGTGATTTATTGACCTAGTGTAGAATGTGGCCATGCACCAAGTCCAGCAGGAGACATGATCTCATTCATTTTAGAAGTGTTTGGAGTGAACATCAAAATGATGTCTGTGAAGTGATTGAGGACTTGCCGTGTGTGTCTCATTGGTCCCAGGTAAATACACAGGAGCATGGAAAAGGATGTGAGAATCATTTTGATAAAGACATACTTGCCTTTTATGATAACATGTTGATATTCCCCACTCCTACCTCCAGAGGAAAGAACATTCTTTCTTCCCTCAAATTGCCTAATTAATCTATTAGCCAGACTAGCCCCAATCCTGGCAAATCATTGGAATAGGTCTAGGTTATTAGGAAAAAGAACCCATAGCAGTGAAGATATAAGCAACAGCTCTTTCATCCCCTCAGCCCACATTCCCCGGAGGAGAGTTGGTGAAGGTCAAGGCCAGAGTTGTTGCTGATTTATGCTTCATGGGCATATAATCTATGCAGTCACCTAGGACCCACACCTAGGACCCATTAAACCATACTTGGTTTAATGCCCTGCTGTTGTCATCTTGAAATTCATAATCATTTTCAAATGAGGGGTTCCTGAATCATTATTTTGCATTGAACCCTGGAAATTATATAGTCATATATAATTTTCTGACCATAGTGTAACACATGCACATTTCTGTGTGCCTAGGGATTTTGGAAGCTCTTGAGTCTTCTTTGAGCCTTCTTTTGGGATATTCTTTATTGTAGATCATGAATTTGAGGTGATAAGAGAGGCCAGGGACCCCTGATTATTGATAGAAAAATCTAGTAGGAAGGGAAGAAAAGCTGAGGAAGAGAAATAGGAAAAATTAGCCTTACAATATTGGGAAATGAGAACAGACATCCTTTTGAAATGATGAGGTAACACTATCTGAATTATCCAGCCAAGTCCCTAACATACACACATAGGAACACAATTAAATTAGCCTAAATGTTTACTATTGCTCAGTCTTTAAATCCAGACTCCAATATAGAACTCCAGCCACCTAGACTAGTACCCGTGGAAAGCTGTCCCCCAAACTCAGACTCAATTGCAAAGTGTCCCAGTTTGAAAGATCTCTACATTTCTCAGTATCAGGAGAAAATTTATCATATAATTTTATTGATAACTCAAGAATGTGAGCTTTGTATTCTGACCAATAAGATTAACACTCCTTCTTGAAGGTGGATTAGGTAATTTGAGGGAAGAAAGTATGTTCTTTGCCCTGAAGACCAGAAATATACTTTTCAAATATACATAATTTTTAAAAGCTCCAGTTGTTACCAACAAAAGAATTTTATAGGTGACTGCATTTCTTTTCTCTCTGTAGTCTAGTAGCTATAGTCCAGAAGTTGGAGCAAGTTTCCCTAAGGGCTAAAACTGTTAGGATCACCAAACAAGAATGTTCAATGTGAAATGCAGTGAGCCCAAACAATTTACAGCTTTCATTCTCTTTTTCCATAAATGGCACTTCATTGCTCCTCAATAGGCTGGAGGGAAATGGGTTTATTATATTCATTTTAAGAAATGTTCCTTCACTTCTTTTGTGGGCCTTCCTACAATTTCAGTTATATTTCATCTTCTTAGAAGTTTGCTAAATGTAGCTTCAAGCAGCTCACTCTGGTAGGTGTGCTTGAGCCATTATCATCCATTTTTCAATAAAGCTGTGGGTGAAAGTGTCATTGATTCTTTTTCACCAGGAGAGAATATTAGCTTTTTATCCTCATCATATTATCTCTCTGCTTGACTGATAAAACTGTCATGCTAAAGGAAAGGTCAGGAATTATCGAGTGGGTGTTCATTTAATTCATCTTTCATCCCCTTCTTCCAACAAATGTATTGGGAATGTAGCAGAAAATTTGTGTTTATAAGATGAGAATAGAAGAGAGATAAATAGATGAAGTCCTCATGGATTAATGATTTCATTTTGCTGCTTAGAAATATGTGTGAGCTTTAAAGGGTGTTCATTTTATAACTTATAGTTTCCCCTTATTTCATTTTCTTATTTTGATAAAATGATCTCTCAAATGACATTTAGCTGAGCAATACGGTTTCTTTCATGGGTTAAAAATTCCTGGCCATGGGAGGGGGAGGGAGAATATGAGACGACAGATGCTTTGAATGCCAGGAAAAAGATGATACCACTCTCATTATTCAATGCACTCAATGAAGTCATAATTAGTGGAGTTACTTCTAATTATATTTTATTTTCCAGGCAACATTGATTAATGCTGTGATGAGCAACTTAGGATGAGGCAGATCAAAACAGAAAAGATTTGTTAGACCACCAGTGGGTAATTCAGAGGAAACTAAACAGTAAACATGGATAATAAAACTAATGGACCAGCTCCAGGTGCCTCTTTACTTTCCATTCCACTTTTTAAAATTTTTATCTTGCCCTATATTTTTCAGATGATGAGGCTGATAGTTTAGGACTTTTTCCACATGCTTCTGCTACTCTCTAACTTTTAAACAGCAATCTCACCAAGCACCTGGAAGAGAGTATGCTTTTAGTTAGCAAGATCTAGACTGAATCTCAAATTGGCCATTTAATAGTTATATGACATTGGGTAAAATACTTATCTGCAGCTTATTGTTCTCATGTAAGAAAGGAGAGGAGAGGGTAATAGGTGATTACTGTACAAAGTTTTACATTGTTTCTGAAGTCAGCAACTTAGAAGTCATCTTTGATTTGACCCTGTTTTCCATCCCTCACATCTAATTGACCAGTAAGCCTTCTCCAACTCTATCTACAAAATATCTTTTGAGATTGTTACCTGCTAATTTTTCTGTAGACCAAAACTTCACCACATCTGATTTGGACTATTGAAATGACATTCTAAGTCGGTTTTTCTTCGCCTAGTCTGACACCCTTTTCCAATTTATTTCTCACTTATTCAAGATAATACTCTTTCCAGTTCCGTATCTTATTCAATTCCTGGCCATCCATTGTAACCAAAAAAGGGACAGTAAAGTCTAGATGGCTTTTAGTGATATGTGAACTTTTCCACAGTCTGGCTGTAGCCTGAAACTCTATTTTTTTCTTTATTTCGCTTTATAATACTTAATTAACCTTGTTGAGCCAGCTGTTGAATTCTTTTGTGCACGCTTGTCCCTAGGGTTATGGAGTCACTCTACAAGGCACTGTTTTACTCATCCAGTGGCTTCACTGTTTACTATTTATCTACTGAAGCACAGCGTAAACATTCCTTCTCAGCCTTTCTTCCTTCTTTGAATAATCTTTATTATTTGAACATACTTGTATTATTACATTTATTGCACTATAAAGGATTTGTTTTATATGTACCCCTTTTTAGAGTATATCTTCTAAATGGAAGAGACTTCTCCATTATGATCTTTGTATACTGAGTCTAGAACAATGTGAGATTTAGGACATGAATGAATGAATGAAGTCATGAGCATTTGATAGGATCAGTTAGGTAAACTGTCATGATCACAGTCCATATTAGGTGCCCAAGGTTAGTCTCCCTATGTCCTCCCCTTTTCTCCTTTCTTAATGTCAGTGTCGTAGTTTTTTAAATATTGTGGAAAAGCCAGAAAAATACCCTTGAGAAATGCTTACTTTAGGAAAACTAAGTAAAACAAATTCCATGGCAAGCAACAGCAGAATAGGTTCATGAAAGCCACCAAACATGAAGTGAATGATAACGAGTTAATTCATTTACATTAACTTCTCATGGCTATAAATCTTCACAGGAGAAAATCCATCTCCTGTCTTTCACCCCTGGATTTTACCAAGCTAGTTGGAAGTCCACTGAAAGTGCCTTTCTGTAAGCTGCGTTCTCTTTCTGGGATAGTTTTCTCTCTTTCTTCAAAGACATTATTCATTTTCCCCTTTGCTCTGGGAAGCAACCCAAATGCTCCAAGGCTGGGTTAATTACCTTTTTTCTGTTCTCATGTCCTCTGTGCTTTCTACTTTCCACACTGTCTTGTAATAATCTACACATTCTTCCCCATTTGACTGTGAGCTTCCTGAAAGCAGGGTTGATGGTTTATTGATTCCTGTGCTGCAATGCCTTATATAATGTAGATATGCACTAAATATTTGAAGTAGTTAGTGAAAGAATGATTAAATCGCTGAAGGAGGAATTTTTCTCTTATTGTTTTATATATACATCTTTCTAGAGTTTATCTCTGTAGGTGGTAGAGACTGTTCTACATAATCTTTGTATTCTGTGTACAGAACAGTGGTTCACCTGTTATTCAGGACTGATTGGAGACAAAAGCTCTAAATTCAAGGAATACTCAGCACAACCTTTTTCCACTAAGAGAAGTGGAAGATATAAAGGGATTAATCAGGAAGAATTCAGAAATGTAAGCATACCCTGACAATCCTGACATTCACCTGCAAACATTTGTATTATCCTCTTTTCAGTTTCTCATTAAAACCTGCAAAAATGATGGGGAAGTTAAACAGCACTTGCCTGGCACTTAACTTTGTCCTCTTTTAAATCTGCAAGTTCTAATTTGTTGTTGCCCACATGTGGGTCAGAGTTCACCTCTCTGCTGGGAACAGCCTGTCCACTGATCCCAGACACCCCCACTCCTACCTTTCTGCTTGCATTTTTAGAATGCCGTTACACTTAGGGGAGCTTCTCCTGATTAAAAGGTTTAAAAATTAGTCAAGATGGCGGGCTAAAAATAACTGAAATGCCCCTGCTGTCCCAGTTATTAAACGATGGCCTGGCAGTTAAAACCCCCAGGCAGTGCCTCGGGCAGACTAAGTCCAGCACCTCATCATTATCCTCCCAGAAATCCTTGGGTTGGATGAATCTGCAACCATTAGCTAGAATGGAAAGGTTTTGACCTGTCATTTAAACAAGAAAAACCAACCAAGCCAAGTTCTTGAATATAGGGACATTTTCAGTGTTATAAGAAATCATGCATGGCCTTTAATTTGTAAAGGAATAGTAGGGGAGCATCTTAATGTTTCCCTGACTGTCTGCCTTCCACTTGTGCCATTGCCAGTCTGATGTAGGTGGTGTTCTTGTGCCTTTGAAGACACCTCCACGTTCTCTGTGTCATAGCTCTTGTTGTTGTGGGAGGTACCGCAGAGTGGTGGCCAGGAAGGCAGTCTCTGGTGTCAAGTTGTTCAAGAGAGGATGTCAGGTCTACCATTTACTAGCTGTATTGTCTTGAACAAGCTACTTTACCACTCTGTACTTTAGTTTACTTATTAATAAAGTGGAGGTAAAAGTAATCTCTACCTCATGGGGTTGTGGTGCAAAAATTAAATGAGATAACACGTGTACATAGTTCCTTTAAGACTGTCTAGGATACAGTAAATGCTCAATACATTTTAATGGCTATTACTACTGTAATGTTATTTTTATAATTATTATCACTTTACTCTTTATTTGTATGCCTGCCTTTCATACTGGATTGTGAATATCCTGAGAGGAGGAACACAATTTTTTGTCTCTGAATCTCCAGGAGATTATATAGGGCTCAACTCGTAGTAGAAACACAATGAATGAATGTTTGAATACTTAAAAGAACCAAATTCAACACCTTCATTTTAGAGAGAAGAAAACAGAGACCACATATCAGAGTGCGATTGGAATTATAACTCAGATTTTCTGGGTCCTATTACTGTGTGATTTCCTACTACAACAGGAATATCTGTGCATGAAAAATGGAAAAGTGAAGTTAGCTTCATATTCAGTGGATTTGGCCCCTGATAGAACTTGAGAAAAGAGAAGGAGGACTTGAATGTCGTACCTATGAAGTGTGTTATCTAAATTCTATTGTGTTAGTGTATTATCTATACTCTAGACAAATTTTCTAGAGATTTCTGGGGCATCAACATAAAAATCATTTAATTTAATAATGGCTTTTAGTTATTTAAAGAAACAGATATACATTTTAGATGTATCTATACACACATATGACAACATAGAAAACAAAACGGTGGCTCACGCCTGTAATTCCAGCACTTTGGGAGGCCAAGGTGGGTTGATCGCAAGGTCAGGAGTTCAAGATCAGCCTGGCCAACATAGTAAAACCTCATCTCTAACAAAAATACAAAAATTAGCTGGGTGTGGTGGTGCATGCCTGTAGTCCCAGCTACTCGGGAGGCTGAGGCAGGAGAATTGCTTGAACCCAGGAGATGGAGGTTGCAGTGAGCTGAGATCGCACCATTGTCCTTCAGCCTGGGTGACAGAGTAAGACTCTGTCTCAAAAAACAAACAAACAAACAAAAAAAACCAAACCAAACCAAACCAATCGACTGATCCTAGATAATAAGTGAAAAAGTGACTCAGTCAACACAGTATTAAAATCTGACTCTTAATTCAGGGCTCTTTTCCCCAATCATACATGTTATCAATTATTGAATACCCATTAAATGGCACATATTTTGTTAGATTACTTATGTTAATAATCTTATTTTTTTCTTGCACATCTTATACACATCCCCATTTTCTTATACACATCCAGATAAGAATCCTAAAGCTTACAGTGATTAGGTAAACTTTCAAGGTTATGTAAATAGAAAGTGGAAGAGATGAGCACTATGACTCATTAGCAGAATGCCTCAAGATCACTCACTATCATATCAAACCACCTCTGCAACCATGCTTAGAAATTTTGAACTTGTGTGAACTAGAAGAAAAAATGACATCAATAAAAATCATAAACTACATCCAACATATAAACTGAGTTTCATGTTACTTTGCTTATTTTAAAAAGGAGCTTTAGATTTCTGCTTTTGGCAAAGATGGAATAATGGGGACTGGATTTACTCTCCTGCCTGCAACAACCAATAAAAAAACAAAAGATATACATTTTTAAGATACTGAATATTAGTCAAGGAAAATGATCTCTGAGAGACAAGATAAAAACATTCAGCACACTAAAAATAGAACGGAACTTCCTCAATTAAAGAAAGGGAACCTACAGAAACTCCACAGTGGTCAACACACTTAAAGACACATCAGGACTTACACCAGACCATCAGCTCTTAACATTTTATTAAGTATTTTACTGGAGGTTCTAGCCAGCGTACTATGTCAAGAAAAAGAATAGAAGTCACTTTAATGGAAAATGAAGAAGTAAAGCTGTTTTTATTTGCAGATAACAGAATTTCCACGTGGAAAATTCAACAAAATATACAGAAAAACTATTGTAAGTAATAAATTTAGTAATACTGCAAGAAAACAAGACTAATATAAAATTAATATATTTGTATGCACTAGTCATTAATAATCAGAAATTAAAATATAAATAAAATCTAACATAAATTTACAAATTTGTAAATTCAATTTACAAATATGAAGTACTTAGAACCATTTAAATATGAAGTACTTATTACCTTTCAAAAATATGAAGTATTTAATATGAAATATTTAAACATAAATCTGACAAAGCATGTGAAAGACTTACACACTGAAAGCTATAAAACATTACTGAAAGAAATTATAGAAAATCTTAAAAAATGAAGAAATATAGCATGTTCAGGGGATAAAAGACTCAAGATTGTAAAGATATCAATTCTTCCCAAACTGACGTAAAGAGCAAAATCCTAGTAAAAGTTTAAGTAGGCTTGTTTTGTTTGTTTCTATCACTTGACAAGTTAATTTTAAAATATATATGGAAACACAAAGATCTTAGTGTAGCTGAAAAAACTCTGAAAAAGAAAAAGCAGCCAGGTGTGGTTGCTCATGCCTGTAATCCCAGCACTTTGGGAGGCTGAGGTGGGCGGATCAGGAGGTCAGGAGATCAAGACCATCCTGGCCAACATGGTGAAACCCTGTTTCTACTTAAAAAAACAAAAAAAACCAAAAAAAACAAAAACAAAAAAACAAAAATTAGCTGGGCATGATGGCACATGCCTGTAGTCCCAGCTACTTGGGAGGCTGAGGCAGGAGAATCACTGGAACCCAAGAGGCGGAGGTTGCAGTGAGCTGAGATCGCGCCACTCCTCTCCAGCCTGGACAACAGAGCCAGAATCCATCTTTTAAAAAAAAAAAAAAAAAAGCGTGAAGGGTCATGATGGCTGAATGGCTGACTGGAAGCAGCTAGTGTGCACCACTTCCATGAAGGGAAGAGTGGTGACTGGAACCTCCAAGTAGACACACTGGGATTCATCAAGGAAACAAAGTGACCCACAGAGAATGAAGAAGAGCAAGACAGGACAGTAGCCCACCTGAGAGTGGCACAGAGCTTTCTGGACTAACTCGGTCAGACAAAAAGAAGAAAAAACAATAAAAAAAGAATGAACAAAACCTCCAAGAAATTTGAGGTTATGTAAAGACACCAAATGTATGACTGACTCCTTGGTGTCATACACCAAGAGAGGGAGAGAAAGCAAGCAAGTTGAGAAACATATTTCATTATGTCATCCATCAAAATTTCCTCAACCTCACAGATAGACCAATATTTAAATTCAACAAATGCAAAGAACTCCAGCAAGATACTGTTCTAAAAATTGAGGAGGAAGGACTCCTCCCTAAGTCATTCTATGAGGTCAGTACAGTATCATTCTCATACCACAACCTGGCAGAGACACAAAAACAACAACAAAAACTTCAGGCCAATATCCTTGATGAATACAGCTGAAAAAAATCTTCAAAAAAATACTGGCACACCAAATTCAGCAGCACAACAAAAAGCTAATCTACCACAACCAAGTAGGCTTTATCCCTGTGATGCAAGATTGGTTCAGTGTACACAAATCAACAAATGTGGTACATCACATAAACAGAATTAAAAGAAAACCCACATGATCATCACAATAGTTGCAGAAAATGTTTTTGATAAAATTCAACATCCCTTCATGTTAAAAAAAAATCAACAAACTAGGAATTGAAAGAACATAATTCAAAATAATAAGAGCCATCTGTGAGAAACTCACAGCCAACATCATAGTGAATAAGTAAAAGCTTTTAAGCATTCTCCTTGAAAACTGTAACAGGACAAGGATGCCCTCTCTCACCACTCTTATTCAACATAGTACTGGACATCCTACCCAGAACAATCAGGCCAAGAGAAAGAAATAAAAGGCATCCAGCTAGGAAGAGAAGAAATCAAACTCTTCTTGCTTGCAGACAAAATGATTCTATATCTAGAAAACCCCCATAATATTTGCCAATAATCTCCTTGTTCTGACAACTTAAGCAAAGTTTCAGGGTACAAAATCAATGTACAAAAATCAGTAGCATTCCTATACACCAACAACATTTAAGCTGAGAGCCAGATCAAGAATGCAACTCCATTCACAATAGCCACTAAAAGAATAAAATGGCTCAGAATACAGCTAGATAGGAAGATGAAAGATCTCTACAACAAGAATTACAAAATACTACTCAAAGAAATCAGAGATGACACAAACAAAAGGAAAAACATTCCATGCTCATGGATAGGAAGAATCAATATTGTTAAAATGGCCATACTGCTAAAAGCAACTTACATATACAATGCTATTCCTCTCAAATTACTAATGACATTCTTCGTAGAACTAGAAAAAAAACTATTCAAAAATTCACATGGAACCAACAAAGAGCCTGAATAGCCAAGGCAATTCTAAGCTAAAAAATAAAAGAACCCAAACCTGGAGATATCATGCTACCTAATTTCACACGGTACCACAAGGCTACAGTAAACAAAACAGCATGGTATTGGTACAAAACCAGACATATAGACCAAAGAAATGGAATAGAGAGCTCAGAAATAATACTACACACCTACAATCATCTGCTCTTTGAAAAAGTTGACAAAAACAAGCATGGGGGAAGGACTCCCTGTTCAATAAATAGTATTGCGATAATTGGCTAGTCATGCAGAAGATTGAAAATGGACATGTACAAAAATCAATTTAAGATCAATTAAAGGCTTAATGTTAAACCTAAAACTATAAAAACCCTGTAAGAAAAGTTAGGAAGTGTCATTTTGGACACAGACCCTGGCAAAGATTTCATGACAAAAAGACCAAAGGAATTGCAACAAAAAATGAAAATTGATAAATGGGACCAAATTAAACTAAAGAGGTTCTGCATAGCAAAAGAAACTACTGAGGTGTGGTCAGAGACTCCCACCGAAAAGAACCAAAATGGCAAGTGAATCCTGCACTGGCAACTGAAGTATCCAGGTTCTCTCATTTGGACTGACTAGGTTGCCGTGACTCATGGAGAGTGAGGAAAAGCAGGGTGGTGTGATGGCCCACCTGGGAGCCACATGGAGCAAGGGAAACTCCTACTGCCAGCCAAGGGAGGCGATGAGTGATTGTGCTACCCTGCCTGGGAAACCACGCTCTTCCCACAGATCCGTGGAACCCACAGATCAGGAGATGTCCCTTGTGAGTCCATGCCACCAGAGCCTTGGGTCCCAAGTGCAGAACTGTGCAGATTCTCAGTGGCTACTCTACTGGAGACTGTCTAAGACTACCGAGTTCCTTTGGTGGCGGGGGGGGAGGGTGCGGGAGCGGGTGGCCATCATCACTGTGGCTGCCTGCTGCCTAAGACAACTGAGCTCCCTGGGGGAGGGGCGGCAGCTGTCACTGCAACTACCGTCTGCCTTTTTTTTTCCTACTGGTGCCAGGGAGGTTGGACAGTTTGGATCCAGGAGGAATTCCCTCATAGTACAGCACAGCAGCTATGACAGATCATGGCCAGACTGCCTCCTTAGGCCAGACCCTGACCCATCCTTCCTCACTGGGTGGGGCCTCCCTGCAGAAATGTTAGCAACTCCAGCCAAGGGTTTAGTGACAGAACTCTCATCTCCCTGGGACTGAATCCCTTGGAGGAGGGTCGGCCATAGTCTCCATGGATCAGCAGACTCAGTCTTTCCCCCTGCTGACTCTGAGGAATCCGGGCAGCCCAGATGAGTGGGATTCCCCCAGTGCAGCACACCCCTGCCTCCAAGGGACAGCCAGAGTGCTTCATTAAGCAGATCCTGGCTCCTGTGCCTCCTAACTGGGTGAGATGAGACCCACCAACAGAGGTTGACAGACACCTTACACATGAGCATTCCCTCTGGCATCAGGTCGGTGCCCCTTAGGGACAGAGATCCCAGAGGAAGGAGCAAGCAGCCTTCTTTGCTGTTCAGCAGCCTCCACAGGTGACACCTTCTGGTGTAGGGGGAAACCAGGTGAACAGAGTCTGGAGTGGACAGCCAGCAAACTACAGCAGCCCCATGGAAGAGAGACCTGACTGTCAAAAAGAAAAACAAATAGAAAGCAACAATAACAAACAATAACAATAGCATCAACAAAAAAGTCCCTACAAAAACCCCATCCAAAGGTCAGTAGCCTCAAAGATCGAAGTTAGACAAAGTCAGAAAGATGAGACGCAAAATGCTGAAAACTCAAAAAACCAGAGTGCCTCTTCTTCAAATGTTTGTGACACCTCTCCAGCAAGTGTATAGAACTGGACAGAGGCTGAGATGGATGAATTGATACAAATAGGCTTCAGAAGGTGGGTAATAAACTTTGCTGAGCTAAAGGAGCATGTTGTAACCCAATGCAAAGTAGCTAAGAACCATGATAAAACATTACGGGAGCTGTTAACCAGAATAACCAGTTTAGAGAGGAACATAAATGACCTGACGGAGCTGAGAAACACAACACGAGTACTTCACAAGGCAACCACAAATATCAATAATCAAATAGACCAAGCAGAAAAAATAATTTTAGAGTGTGAAGACTGTCTTGCTGAAATGAGACAGGCAGACAAGATTAGAGGAAAAAAAAGAATGAAAAGGAATGAACAAAGGCTCTGAGAATCATTGGATTACGTAAAAGAGACCTTACCTGAAAAAGACAGGGAGAACGGAACCAAGTTGGAAAACATACTTCAGGATATCATTCAGGAGAACTTCCCAACCTAATAAGACAGGCCAATATTCAAATTCAGGAAACCTAGAGAACTCTACTAAGAAACTCCATGAGAAGATCAACCCCAAAACACATAATCATTGGATTCTCCAAGGTTGAAATGAAGGAAAAAATGTTAAGGGCAGGCAGAGAGAAAGGCCAGGTCACCTTCAAAGGGAAGCCCATAAGACTAACAGAGGACCTGTCAGCAGAAACCCTGCAAGCTAAAAGAGATTGGGGGCCAATATTCAACATGCTTTTATTTATTTATTTTTTAAGACAGAATTTCACTCTTTCATCCAGCCTGGACTGCAATGGTGCAATCTCAGCTCACTGCAACTTCCACCTCCTGGGTTCAAGTGATTCTCCTGCCTCAGCTTCCTGAGAAGCTGGGATTATGGGCATCTGCCACCATGCCAGGCTAACTTTTTTGTATTTTAAGTAGAGACGGGGTTTCACCAAATTGGCCAGGCTGGTCTCAAACTCCTGGCCTCAAGTGATCTGCCCACCTCAACCTCCCAAATTGCTGGGATTACAGGCATGAGCCACTGTGCCCAGATCAGTGTTCTTAAAGAAAAGTATTTTCAAACCAGAATTCCATATCTGGCCAAACTAAGCTTCATAAGCAAAGGAGAAATAAAGTCCTTTTTAAACAAGCAAATGCTGAGGAAATTTGTCACCACCAGGCCTGCCTTTCAAGAGCTCCTGAAGGAAACACTAAATATGAAAGGGAAAAACCATTACCAGCCACTGCAAAGAACACACTGAAGTACAAAGACCAATGATACTATGAAGGAACTACAAAAACAAGTCTGCAAAATAACCAGCTAGCATCATGATGACAGCTGGCAATGGGATCAAATTCACACATAACAATATTAACCTCAAATGTAAATGGGCTAAATATCCTAATTAAAAGACACAGAATGGGAAGCTGGATAAAAAGTCAAGATCCATTGTTGTACTATATTCAAGACACCCAGCTCGCGTGCAAAGACACACATAGACTCAAAATAAAGGGATGAGAAAAATTTGCCAAGCAAATGGAAAGCAGAATAGAAGCAGGGGTTGCAATCCTAGTTTCTGACAAAACAGATTTTAAGCTAACAAACATCAAAAAAGACAAAGAAGGGCATGACATAGTGGTAAAGGAATCAATTCAATGAGAAGAGCTAACTATTCTAAATATATATGCACCCAATACTGGAGGATCCAGATTTATAAAATAAGTTTTTAGATAACTACAAAGAGACTTAGACTATCACATACTAATAGTGGGAGACTTTTACACCCCACCGTTAATATTAGACAGATCATTGAAACAGAAAAATAACAACAATATTCAGGACTTGAACTTACCTCTGATCAAATGGACCTGATAGACATCTACAGAACTCCCCACCCTAAAACAACAGAATATACATTTTTCTTGGTGCCACATGGCACTTACCCTAAAACCAATAACATAATTGGAAGTAAAACGCTCCTCAGCAAAAGAACTGAAATTATAACAAACAGTCTCTCAGACCACATTGCAATCAAATTAGAACTCAAGGTTAAGAAACTCACTCAAAACCACACAACTGCATGGAAATTGGACAACCTATTCCTGAATGGCTCCTGGGTAAATAATGAAATTAAGGCAGAAATCAACAAGTTCTTTGAAACCAGTGAGAACAAAGAAACAACATTCCAGAATTTCTAGGATACAGCTAAAGCACTGTTAAGGGGGATATTTATAGTACTAAATGCCCACATCAAAAAGCTAGAAAGATGTCAAATCAACACCCTAAAATCACAACTAAAAGAACCAGAGAACCAAGAGGAAACAAACTCAAAAGCTAGCAGAAGACAAGAAATAACCAAGATCAGAGCAGAACTGAAGGAGATGGAGACATGAAAAATTGTTCCAAAAAAATCAATGAATTCAGGAGCTGGTTTTCTTTTTTTGAAAAAAAAAATAATAAAATAGACTGCTAACTAGACTAGTAAAGAAAAAATAGAGAAGGATCAAATAGGCACAATAAAAAATGATAAAGGGGATATCACTACTAACCCCAGAGAAAAACAAAAAGCCATCAGATAATACTATAAACACACCTCTGTGCAAATAAACTAGAAAATCTAGAAGAAATGGATATATTCCTGGACACATAAACTCTCCCAAGACTAAATCAGGAAGAAGTTGAATCCCTGAATAGACCAATAACGAGTTCTGAAATTGAGGAAGCAATACATAGCCTATTAACCCAAAACAAAACAAAACAAAACAAAACAAAAAAAACAAGCCCTGGATCAGAGGGATTTACAGCTGAATACTACCAGAGGTACAAAGAGGAGCTGATATCATTTCTTCTGAAACTATTTCAAACAATTGAAAGGAGAGACTTCTCCTTAACCCATTCTATGAGGCCAGCATCATCCTGATACCAAAACCTGGAAGAGATACAACAAAAAAAGGAAACTTTGGGCCAGTATCCCTGATGAACTATCCTCAATAAAACACCAGCAAACTGAATCCAGCAGCACATCGAAAAGCTTATCCACCATGAATAAGTGGGCTTCATCTCTTGGATGCAAGGCTGGTTCAAAATACGCAAACCAGTAAATGTAACTGATCACATAAATAGAACTAAAGACAAAAATCACATTATTATCTCAATAAACAAAGAAAAGGCCTTCAATCAAATTCAACATCCCTTCATGTTAAAAACTCTCAATAAACTAGGGATTGAAGAAACATACTACAAAATAATAATAGCCATTTTTGACAAACCCACAGCCAGTAACATACTGAATAGACAAAAGCTGGAAGCATTCCCCTTGAAAACAGGCACAAGACAAGGATGCCCTCTCTCAACACTCTAACTCAACATAGTATTGGAAGCTCTGGCCAGGGCAATCAGGCAAGAGAAAGAAATAAGCATGTTCAAACAGGAAGAGAAGAAGTCAAATTGTCTTTGCTGATGACATGATTCTATACCTAGAAAACCCCATTGTTTCAGCCCCAAAGCTTCTTAAGCTGTTAAGGAACCTCAGCAAAGTCTTAGGATACAAAATCAATGTGCAAAAGTCAGAGCATTCCTATACAACAACAGCAGACAAGCACAGAGCCAAATCAAGCAGAGAGCAATTTACAGTTGCTAAAAATAGAATAAAATACCTAGCAATACAGCTAACAAGGGAAGTAAAGAACTTCTTCAAGGAGAACTACAATCCACCACCCAAGGAAATCAGAGAAGACTCAAATGGAAAAACATTCCATGCTCACGGATAAGAAGAAAGAATATCGTGAAAATGGCCCTACTGCCCAAAGTAATTTATAGATTCAATACTATTCCCATTAAATTATCATTGACATCTTCACAGAATTAGAAGAAACTATTTTAAAATTCATATGGAACCAAAAAAGAGCTTGCATAGCCAAGACAATCCTAAGCAAAAAGAACAAAACTGGAAGCATCACACTACCCAACTTCAAACTATACTAAAAAGCTACAGTCACTCAAACAGCATGGTACTGGTACAAAAACAAACACATAGACCAATGGAACAGAATAGAGATCTTAGAAATAAGACTGCACATCTACAACCATCTGATCTTTGACAAACCTGATAAAAACAAGCAGTGGGGGAAAGGATTCCCTATTTAACAAATGGTGCCGGGAATACTGGCTAGCCATATGCAGAAAAAGGAAACTGGACCCCTTCCTTACACCTTATACAAAAATAACTAAAGATGGATTAAAGACTTAAATGTAAAAGCCGAAACTATTAAAACCCAGAAGAAAATCTAGTCAATACCATTCAGGACATAGGCACGAGCAAAGCTATCATGATGAAATTGCCAAAAGCGATTACAACAAAAGCAAAAATTGATAAATTGGATGTAATTAAACTAAAGAGCTTCTGCACGGAAAAATAAACTATCATCAGAGCGAACAGACAACATACAGAATGGGATAAATCTATTTATCTGACAAAGGTGCGATATCCAAAATGTACAAGGAAGTTACACAAATTTTCAAGAAAACAACCCATTAAAAAGTGGGAAAGAACATGAATAGACACGTCTCAAAAGAAGACATTTATGCAGCTAACATGAAAAAAAGCTCGACATCACTGATCATTAGAGAAATGTAAATCAAAACCCCAATGAGATACCATCTCATGCCAGTCAAAATGGCGATTATTAAAAATTCAAGAAACAACACATACTGGCATAGCTGTAGAGAAATAGGAATGCTTTTACACTGTTCGTGGGAAGGTAAATTATTTCAACCATTGTGGAAGACAGTGTGGAATCTTCAATGACCTATAACCAGAAATACCATTTAACCCAGGAATCCCATTACTGGGTATATACTCAAAGGAAAAGAAATAATTCTATTATAAATATTTATGCATGTGTATGTTCATTTCAGGACTATTCAAAAGAGCAAATACATGGAATCAACCCAAATGCCCATCAATGATAGACTGGATAAAGCAAATATGGTACATATGCACCATGAAATACAATGCAGCCACAAGGTGGAATGAGATCATGTCCTTTGCAGGGACATGGATGAAACTGGAAGCCATTATTCTCATCAAACTAACACAGGAACAGAAAACCGAACACCACATGTGCTCACTTATAAGTGGGAGCTGAATAATGAAAACACATGGATGCAGGGAGGGGAACAACACACACTGGGGTCTGTTGGTGGTGGGGAGAGCATCAGGATACATAGCTAACTCATGCTGGCTTAATACTTAGGTGATGTGTTGATAGTTGCAGCAAACCATCATGGTACAAATTTACTTATGTAACCAACCTGCACATCCTGTAGGTGGAAATAAAATAAAATAAAATAAAATAGAAAAAAATAAAATAAAATAAATTAGAAACAATCAACAGAGTCAACAGACAACCTACAGAATGGGAGAAAATATTTGCAAACTTTGCAAACCTGCATTCAACAAAGGTCTAATAGCCAGAATCTAAAAGCCACTTAAATAAATAAGCCAAAAAAAAAAAAAAAAAAAAAAAAGTGGGCAAAGGACATGAACATTTTCTAATAGAAGACATACACAGGGCCAGGAAGTACATGAAAAACATGCTTATCATCACTAATCGTTAGAGAAAGGCAAATCAAAACCACAATGAGATATCACCTCATACCAATCAGAATGGTTATTATAAAAAGGGAAAAAACAACAGATCCTGGCGAGGCTAGGAGAAAACAGAACACATACACTGTTGGTGGGAAGGTAAATTAGTCCAGTCACTGTGGAAAGCAATTTGGACATTTCTCAAAGAACTTAAAACAGAGCTACCACTTGACCCAGCAATCCCATTATTGGACATATACCCAAAGGAAAATACGTTATTCTACCATAAAGACACACACACATATGTATGTTCATTGTAGCACTATTCACAATAGCAAAGATGTAGAATCAACCTATATGACCATCAATAGTAGACTAGATAAAAAAATGTGGTACATATACACCATGAAATACTATACAGCCATAAAAAAGAATAAGATCAAGTTTCTTGCAGCAGCATGGATGCAGCTTGAGACCATTATCCTAAGCGAACTAACACAGAAATAGAAAACCAAATGCCACATGTTCTCACTCATAAGTAGGAGTTACACATTGAGAACACATGGACACAAAGAAGGGAACAACAGACGCCAGAGCCTACTTGAGGATGGAAGGTGGAAGGAGGGAGACGATTCAAAAAGTACCTATCAGTTACTATGCTTATTACCAGAGTGATGAAATACTCTGTACAGAAAACCTCCATGACAATTTATCTATATAACAAATTTGCACATGAACCCCTGAGCCTAAAAGTTATTTAAAAAGTATAAATTTGGCAGACTAACATTACCAAATTTCAAAACTTATATTAAAGCTGCAGTAATCAAGAGAGCCATCAATGAAAACAAATCGATCCATAGAAAAGAATTGAGAATCAAAAAATAGAGCCACAAATATGTGGACAACTGATATTAGACAAAGATGCAAAGACAATTCAGTGGAAAAATGATAGTCTTTTTTAAACAATGTTAGTACTGTGATTGGATATCAATATGCAAAAGATAAAAAGATCTTTGATGTATGCCACAAATTGCAGTTAAAAATTAACACTAAATTGATAATATGTCTAACTATTAAACCAAAAATATAAAACTTCAAGAAGAAAATAAAAAATGTTTGTGACTATTGGTTAGACAAGGGTTTCTTAAGATATTACACCAAAAACATTATATATAAAGTAAAACCTTTACCAATGGGACTTTCTCAACATTAAACTCCTGCTGTTTGTAAAACACTGAGAAAATAAGAAGACTAGCCAAAAATGTAAAAAATATTTCATGTGTCATCCAGAATTTGGAATCAGATTATATAAAGAACTCCTAAAATTCAATAATAGGAACACAAAGACCCAATAAAATATTTCAAAGGAAGCTGGGCATGGTGGCTTGTGCCTGTAGTCTCAGCTACTTGGGAGGCTGAACGAGAAGGATTTCTTGAGCCCAGGAGTTTGAGGCTACAATGAGTTATGATCACACCACTGGATTCCAGTCAGAGTGAGAGGGCAAAGACCTTGTGTCTCTCTCTATCTCTCTCTCTCTCACACACACACACACACACAAAATTCTTGAAAAATATTCAAAGGATTAAACAGATATTTCTCTAAAGAAAATATTCATATAAGATATAACATAAAAAGATGCTCAACATACTTAGTCTTGAGGAAAGTGTAACTTAAAACTGCAATGACATTGTGCACACCTATTAGAAACGTTAAAATTTAAAAGACCAATCATAGCAAATTTTGGTGAGAAATATAAAAGAACCGAGACTCTCATTCTATGCTGGTGGGCCTGTAAGATTGTCTGACTACTTTGGAAAACAGTTTTGTAGTTTTCTAAAAAGTTAAATATACATCTACTATATGAGCCAATAATCCTATTTTTAAGAATTAACCCAAGAGAAATAAAAGCATATGTCTATAAAAAAGACTTGTATAGGAACTTCAGAATAGCTTTATTTATAATAGCCAAAACCAATATCCATCAAAAGGTAACTATATAAACAAACTGAGGTGTATCCATACAATGGAATATCATCCAGTAATAAAAAGTAATGAACTATTCATAACAGGGATGAATTTCAAAATAGCTATGCTGATGGGAAAAAAAGCCACACAAAAGAGTGTATATCATGTGACTCCATTTATATTAAACTCTGAAAAATGTAAACCATTCTTCAGTGTCAGAAAGCAAATCAGTGGTTGCCTGGAGGATAAGGGAGAGAGGAACTTCAGGTAGGAAGAAGTTTCTAGGGATAAAGATTATGTTCACTCTGTTGACTGTGATGAGAGTTTCATACAGGAAATAAATCGTATATTTAAAATATGTTCAGTTTATTATATATAAACTATATTTTAATAAACTTACTTAAAAATATATTTTGATTCATGGCCATAATATCAAGGAAACCCTGAGTCCTGTCTAAAAATCAGATGTACTATGTCATGGGCTAATTGGGCATGAATGGGGTACCTGGCAGAGATTTCACTACCCAAAGTGATGAAGATGCTAAGATCTGAAGCCCTTTTGTTATAATTACATGGTCTAGCTTGTTTTTGCTTTTCCTCACTTATTTGTAACTCATTACCTGATAACCTAAATGTATAGTGAGTGATCCTGGTTATTGGCTCAAAGACACATGCCTACATTGATGACTAGAGCCTGATGGCTCTTGAGAATTGCAGCTAAACCCAGCAGCAGTGGACTTGGTGGCTTCTGTTCAAACATGCACTGACTTTAGCTCTGAGGATTCCTGGTTCCATGAGGGATTAAGATAAATATCGCCTGCTCAACAGATGATGGCCCAGGGAGAGCCCATGGAACCTGAATCCACATGCACAACACAAGTTGCCCTCCAGCTAAATTTTGACCTGGCTTCTAAAGCAGCCACTAAAGCTACAGAAACAACTTTAATTTGACACATAACTACCAGAGCCAGAGACATACACTCTCACTTGAGCTCTGACATTTTTCCATCTCTGAGGGATGCCACCCCTTGAACTTTTTAGTGGCATGCAGATTTGAAGAAGTCTGATGAAGACACCAGTGTTCCAAAACTGATGATACAGTCAATTGAAAAAGACACAGCAATCAGGCAGCTGCAGATCAAAATATCAGATTTACTGAGTCTAGATAGGATGATGAGGAGTCTAATGGGGTGGCTTTAAGATCGAGCACTAGGAACGCTGTTAGGGTAACCTGAAAATTTTATAAAAACATAACTTCAAAAAAGCCTTTTTGTTTTCATCTTAAAACCCTCTCAGCATAGTTATGTGATTCAACCAGAAGAAACAAATTTAACTTTCAACGGCATTCAATCAAGTGTTTGTGGGAACACAAAACATGGAGTTCACAGCACATCACACTGGAAAATTTCTGTATTCCTTTCTCATCCATTTCTTCCATCAGAGCTCTGTAATTTAAAGCAGAGTGACTGCTTCCACTCTGCTTCACTGACTCACTCTCTCTCTCTCTCTCTCTCTCTCACTCGCTCAGTCTCGCTCCCTCCTTCCCCTGCCTGCCTCCGTTGTTGCCTGCATCCCATTTCCTCAGAGAGTTGTGTGCCCTTTCTTTATTGATTGTGTGGGTCTAGTAGCTACGCTGCTCCTTCACTCCTTGGAGAATAGGAAAGGTGCAAATCTGTGAATGTTTAGTCTCTGATATGTTTTCATCCTTGTTTCTTTACAGCAAAAATGTCCCTATATCAATGAACATCTCCTGGCCACCTTCAAAATCTGCAAATCTCCAACCCCTGACACAAACTTTTCCCATTGCTTGATTTGTTTTCCTCCTTAGTACTTAACGTTGTCTAAGTTACATGCATATTTTACTTGATAATTTTGTTTATCATCTGTCTTCCTCCCCACCCCCAGCCATAAATGTAAGCTTGAAGAGAGCAAGGATTTTTGTTTGGTTAGTTCATTGTTGGACTTCCAAAGCATTGAAATGAACTTAGCATATAGATTGGTTCTCAGAAAAGATATGTGCAATGAAGATGTAAGTATTTCAAGGAGGCACCCTGTTTGGTCATTTTTCCTTTCAGAGTGTGTTGCCACCATAGCATCCTTGTGCTCAGTTATTGTCTGCGAGTCACCTGTGGGAAGAGTGTCTTTGGTACAAATGGCATGATGGATTTCAGCACATAGCAGCTGGGACTTTTGATCAAGACCCTCCCCAGAGTCAGAGTCTGAAAGGAGTCTTCCCAATGCTGCCACACACAGCATTTTCCTTTCTGATACGTTCAATCCGCACAATCTGGGGATCCCCGAGAAGGGTCAAACACTTTCACTGTGTGATCATTTCCCTTCAAAATAATGACTTCATTCTGGAAGAAGGTTAAATTTCTTGAAATATTTCCCACCACATCAACTGATCCTAGATACTAGCTTGTGGAATTAGAAAAGAAGAGGAGATGCCCAAGTGAAATTTTACAGGAAAAAATGCCCCCCCCCAGACCTTGTGGAAAACTTTCTGAAATAAGATGTAACACATCCTGTCCCTGGCAAAGAGCCTACCTTAGAGGTAGCCCAGAGAGAAGGACAAAGCAGACCCATTGTTCTGACACCTAGTCCCTTTCCCACTCTGCCTGGAGCACCTGGGAGCCCATCTCTGGGCCTGTTTCTTCAAGGTGAGAGCCTGAACTCAATAATCAATATTCAGAGGGCTCAGCCCAGCTCAACGATCCATGCTACCAACGCTGTTGACCTTTAACTGAAACCATCGTTTTGGATTTATCTGTAATTTGGCACTAACCAACTCCAGAAGGAGGAGAATAGAATCTAATTTTTTCATTGTATGCATCTTGGCAAAAATTGGATCAATAACGAGAGGTTGTTTCCTAGTGCTGCAACCAGGTTGGACCCTAAGTTAATATATAAAATGAGCATCTGCTCTGCACCAGACACTGTACTTGGTGGACAAATAGGAATGGATAAGACATATTCGGGTGATAGGTACACTGAAAACACAGACTTTACCACAATACAGTATGTCCATGTAATCAAACTGTACTTGCATCCCCCTAAATATATAAAAATTAAAAACAAGTTTAAAAATAAGACGTGGGCCATGCACTTGCGACATTTACAATGTTACTGTATAGTGTGTCTTCTTCTGTTGCCATTTGTGCTACTTGATCTATTTCTTAAGTGACAACATTCTGCATAGTAGCCAATGCCCTCACACTGGAAGACAAATATTTTCACTGCAGTATCCACCAACATCTTCCTTCCCCATATAGCAAAGCACAGAGGAAAAACCATAGGCTCTGGAGTCAAGTCCCAATTTCCTAAAATGTGAACTTAGGTAAGTTACTGAACTTCTGCGGCCATCAGTATCCCACTCTGTGATCTGGAAAAACAAGCCCTACTTTGCTGGATGTTTTAAAAATTAAAGACAATGTATGCAAAGCTATAGTCTAAGCTCTTGGCACATTTCAGGGGCTCTCACTATTATTGTAATACTTTTGCTTTTATAAAATGTTATTGGATCTGCCTGAACCTACTCCTATTATTATGGTAGAGAGTTAAGAGGTTAACTAGTGACAAATAATCTGCTTGCTCTTAACCACCTTATAAAGTCACAGTGGATGTGGCAGAAGAATCAAGCACTGTAAACACTGCACCCCTTATAAGACTTTGAATTTGAAATCTGGAACATCAATGAAATCATAGCTACATTAGTCAGCCCTATGCACAGATTTTATGCTTCTTTTGTATAAGAATATTCGAGTTTACTTATTTCTCACTCTCAGTGTCACAACAGTCCAACAAAACTTTTAAATGACCCATTTGACCATAATTATTTTCTACACATTGCTGAACTGATTTCTTGATTTTGATTATTTTCCTTGACTATTTCCATATCATTGGACATTTGATGGAGAGCTACCTCTTTTTTAGAACACCCGCTTTTCCTATGTGTCTGACATTGAGAATACTTAAAAATTCTTTTTATTACCTCTCCTCTGCCCATCCCTGATATCTGTGGCTTGTGGGATCTAGTCAGGCCCCTTCTCTCTGTACAAAATCTCATTATATTCTTTGGTGTGTAGATTCCTTATATATTTACAACTTCAAGGGCTCTGTCTTCACTTGGGCCCTCTCTGATGAGCTCTTTGCCCACATATTCTGCGACTTACCCCGGAGCTCTAACTGGATGTTCTTGTTGCCAAAGACCAGGCAATAAGAAATACACCTGTAGCCAAATAAACTACAGACTTATTTACAAGTTACAATATTTATTTTGCTTGCTGTGGCTCAGGAAGTGCACACTAGAGACACTGTGGGAATTAATTCTAGATTGTGTGCTGTCAAAAGACAGGTTGATAATTGTGTATCCTGGTGATTTTTACCTAGGAAACATGATGATTCACGTTAAGCCTAAGTCACCATTAATAAAGAAGAGTGACCACTCCTGCCAGTTGGATGAAGAGACATTTAGCTATTTTGGGGTTTTAGGGTAACCTTGACCCTATCTTCATTTAGACATGGTCCTGGAGTGGCCTTGTCTGATTATTATTTACTTGGCATGAACATCGTTTATACTTGGTTGGGAAGTCATGGCCTAGGGCCACTTTTGCATCTGATTCCATGGGAACCTCGAAAGCCCCTATCCCTGTTTCTCCAGCGATTTCATTTACAAAGTTACCTCAGTGAGCCTCCTGCACTGTCTTGTATTCCCATCTACCCAAACCGACAAGTCTTGCCTCCCATCTCCTCATTCGGACCACAATTGCTCATTTCAGAAACTTGACACTTCTTCTCTCTTTAATACAAAGATATTTTTAAAAGTGTTCCTATACCTTTCTATTTGTCAATAAAATACCACTAACTTGTTTGGATACTGCTAACATAATGCAATTTCTAAATATAAATTTGATCATGCCACCAGCCTGTTTAACAACGTTCACTGGTTTATCTGGCACTCAGGGGATAAACCTAATCATTGCGTACTGTCTTGAAACCTTATTGATTTGGTCCTTGCCAATCTACTTTGGAAATACAGTGATAGTGCTGTCTAGTCCATGCCCTCAGGCAGCAATCAGTCTGCAAGCCACAGAGGTGGCGATTCTCCCCAGGTATGAGCTTGTTGCAATCACATTAGGCTGTGAACATTCCATGAGTGAAAGAAAGATTTGATGAAAAGTTAAATGGATGGAAAGATGGATAATGGAATTTACACATGGATACAGACATAGAGTAAGAGGTGGGAAAAAAATAAGAAAAATTAGATTGAGAATTGGAAGGTGAGAAAAAAAGGAAGAAAGTAAAAAAGGGCTTGAGAAAAGAAGAATGATGAAATTATACGGGAGAATAAGAAAAATATGTGCATTTGTGTCACAGGTGTACGGATTAGTTAATGATCACCATCCTATTGCCGCAGATGGGCATTTGTTAACACCCCACCAGGTTGTGTAGAAGGGCTGGTGGCAGGGAGATGTCAGTACTGACTACAGTGTCTGCTTCAGGGTATGGAGAGGGCTTTCTTGACAACCAAACTTTTTAATATCATAAAATTAATCTTCCTTAGTACTGGTACTACTTGCTATGTCATTTCCTTGCAGTAATTTACACTGAAAAATTAAAAAGAAGAAAGGTGTTCTCTACTACACTATTAAATTCAGCCAGAGAGTATGTTCTGCCGAGTGGCTGGCTAATAAAAATAGCTCCAAAATGGTTCAAAGAAAATGCTGCTCTGGAGGTCAAAAGTAGTCTTTGAAGAGAGCATTATTTTTTCTTAACATCTCAAAAATCTTTTTATCCTTGAAAATAAAGTGAAGGCAGTGAAATAGACTGGGTCACAACTACTAAACATGTGCTAATCCTTTGAACATTTTGACATTCTATCAGAGTCTATGAAACATTTTCAAAATGCACTTGTGAGAATAAGGAACATAGTACCATCCAGGTTTCCAAACTCGTGATGTGCTACTGGCTGAGAAAATAATTGGACCCTCTTAATAATCCAAATTAACATGAGATATAATAATTTCACCTTTTGAAAATCTAAATTATCATTGTGAAATGAAAAAACTGCTAATTGTTAAAATCCATACAGTATCATTTTCTCTCACTGAAACGTGCACTTCTTGGGAAAATACCAGAATCTTTATTATCTAGTGCAGTTAAACAAACAAATCAAATTGATGACTAAATGCTGCCACATCTTCAATAGTTTATTGTGGAAAAGATCAATTCCATTTTATCACATATTTTCTGGACACTTTCTTTATGCAAGATGCAAAGTCAAGTTCTGAGGGAGGTGAATAGCTCTTCTTAGGAATTTGTTAACTATTAGAGGGATGGGCCAGTTTATAAACAGCCATGGTTGAGTAATCTAAAGGATGCAAGAGACACATGAACTGGAAACTAGGGAGCTTCAGAAAGAGCAGACTCTCTGTTTCTTTGGTGGCCAGGGATTAGGAAAGGCTGTATAGAAGAGGTGGAACTGAGATAAGCCCTGAAAGCCAGAGACAGTCTCCATTTTCCCTTTCAATGTTTCATATAGCATCTAGGATGAGCTTTCTAAAATGTATACCTAATCATGATTATTTTCCCGCTTAAAACTCTTCAATGGGTTCACATAATTTTCTTTGTGATAAATTTAAAGCTCTCTGACATGAATAATGAGATCTTTTTTTATATGGCCTTTTTAATGCCTTTTCAGCCTCAATGCTTGCCATTTATCTCCAAATTATCTTTATGCACCAAAAAAAGGAACTGTCTAGTAGCCGTGTGTGGATACTAACATGTGATGATAATATGAAAGAATGTAGAAAGGTCATATTAAATGGGGGCAGGCCTTTCATTAGAGGCCCTGATATTATGGCTTAAGGTAATAGGCAGAGAAAATGATGACAGAACCTAGAGGAATGGAACAAGATCTAGGGCAGTGGTTCTCAAGACTTATTATGTATCAAAATCATCTGATTTTTGACTCTCGGTTTTTGACTCAGAGTTTAAATTTTCCATAAGTTCCCAGGTGGTGCTAATGCACTACACTTTGAGAACCAGTGATCTAGAAAAATTTGCAGAGAAATACTGGAGGAAGATTTTCCTAGAAGGTGTGCTGTGTAGGTGTAGGACACTTTGTAAGACAGCTAGAAAGTGGGCAAAACCACCACTGTAGATCATTGCCAGGAATCCATTGCTTTGATTACATCTCTTATTTTGAATGATGGTAGGAAATTGCTCCGACATTTAAAACTAAACTCCTTGAAAGAAAGCTCATGAAGAAAGATCAAATTAACATTACCTAACTCACAGTATGGCTGTTAACTTGAAACGAATCAATGCATAGGAATCATCTAGCGCATAAGCAGACAAATTGGCTCTGCAAAAGCAAAGGTCTTCTCAATAGTATGAGCTATATCTCAACATTGTCATATCCTAAGTGCTTAGAATTACCGTTACACATAGTAAGCACTCATACTTGCAGAATGTGTAAAGTAATCTCAATCATGTACTTAGAACTATCTTGGTCCAATTTATCATCTTTTATCCTTCTACCAGCCACTTTCAACTCAAACTCTCTCTATCTTCTACCAATCCTTCTCTACAATGCCCATTAAAACTAAATTTTTCTTTATCTACCTGCCATCACCTTGTCCTAGAGCATAAAGGCTGTGTACAATTATTGTACACAATCCTACCGTAACCACCAATCCCCTACCCTCTTTCTGACACTATATATTGCACTTAGTTTTCAAGGTACTAAAGCTGAAAAGCATATTTAGTGGTTCTCATCCCACATTTCAGGGATCATCAATCCAAGAGAGAAGATAGTAAGTAGCCTTGGTGGGATATGAGATTTATTGTCAAAAAATGCAGTGATCCAAAGTCAGAGTATGAATGTTCAAAGTACTTAGTATATGCTTGACGAGATACTTGTTTTAGCCTAAGTTACTTGAGGATGTAGAGCTTGAAGCGGAGAAGCAGGGACTCCTATGTAGGTAATATATTCTGGGAAGCGATCCCAGGAAACAAGAATGAGAGACTGAGAGAGTGAAACAGGAGGAGAGAAGGTCAGGGATAAATGATCAGGTTGAAACCTCCAAAAGATGGAATGGGCCTCCAAATTTTTTATCTCCAAGGGACATAAGAGCATTCATCCACTAATTTCCACTACCTATTTGTTAAGGCTTGCCCGTAGAACTTCTAGGTTGTGTATATGTGAGTACCTAGAAAGTTGCAGCAATGATTCCTTTACTCTCTATGTCAGGGGTCACTTAGCAAGAAAGTCAGTGATATATGTAGAGCTAAGGCAATGTGCTCCATTAAACAATTGTGTAATGTCGGATGTTGTAGTAATGGTTATAGTAAACGTTAGAAAAAATTATATAACTTAGGGGAAGAGGTGTCCCTTCCAGTACTTTACATAGGTGTCTCATTTGACTTTTAAACAATCCTATGAGATTGGCTTCATTATTATAATTTAACAAAAACTATCCTAGAGGATACATATGGCCACCCAGAGTTTTATATAGCTATGATTGTAATGCATATATCTAAGTGCAAAGTCTATGCTTTTTCACTGTCCCTATATAGACCTTCCCATACATCAATAATCTTCAGCACTGTAGTAGTGACATGCTCTTCATTGTTGACACTTCTTGCCATCAGCCCTCATTTTTATTTATGACACTTTGGCCCATGAGGAGTATTCTGGAATATTTAGAGTTGCTCTGATTCTAGACTCCAGCTCATCTCTGCCAGGCATATTCCTTCTGGATGTCCCATCATGAGTCTATCACAGTATTATGAGTCTGCCCTAGTCCTGTCCACCTGGACACCTAGAAATGTCTTTTTTCTCCCAGTGATCCCATGTATGATACATTTATGAAAACTGACATTTAAAATTATCCAGTGGTAAAATTTATACTAATAATTTTATTTATATTTTATAAGGGAATCATTATTTTAGTTTGCATTTTAGAGCTAGAAAATATAAGCAAATTACTGTTTATTCATGTTATGCAAACTTAATAAATGATAAACAACAGAATAAATACAATCATCCAAAGACATTTATCAGAAAAGTGAGGTTTTTTGACTCAATCTTTCCAGAATCCAAAATTTTTATTGAGACTTGTGAGACACAGATTAAACAGAAAAATGTAGAATTAAATTTTTTCTATCATGGAAGAAGGCAAAGAAAGCCAGGACAGGAATTGATCACATTTCCTTAGAAGTTACCAGTGAGACTACCACAACAACACACTGAAGCACATAGCCCAGAGACAATATAAAGCAATTACACCATCAAGTCTAAAAACAAGCAGCTAACAACCTTCTGGCATGATCAAAATCTCCACATGTCAATATTAACCCTGAATGCAAATGGTCTAAACACCCCATTTAAAAGACATAGAGTGGCAATCTGGATAAAAAGACAAGACTCAACTCTCTGCTGTTTTCAGGAGACCCATTTCACATATAATGACACCTATAGGCTCAAAGTAAAGGGATGGAAAAAGATCTACCATGCAAACAGAAAGCAGAAAAAGAGAAGGAGTAGCTCTTCTTACATCAGATAAAACAGATTGTAAACCAACAACAATCAGGAAGGACAACGAAGGGCATTACATAATGGTAAAGGATTCCATTCAACAAGAAGACTTAACTGTCCTAAATATATATGCACGCAACACTGGGACACCCAGATTCAGAAAACAAGTTCTTTTTGACCTACTAAAAGACTAGGGCAGCTATACAACAATAGTGTGGGACTTCAACACTCCACTGACAGCATTAGACAGATCAAGGCAGAAAACTAATGAAGAAGTTCTGGACTTAAACTCAACACTTGATCAACTGGACCTAATAGACATCTACAGAATATTCCCCCTGACAACCACAGAAGATACATTCTTCTCATTCACACATGGAGCATATTCTAAGGTTGATCACATTCTCAGTCATAAAGTAAGTCTCAATAAATTTAAAAAAATTAAAATCATACCAAGCACACTCACGAACCATAATGTGATAAAAACAGAAATCAATACCAAGAAGATCTCTCAAAACCACATAAAAACATAGTAATTAAACAACTTGCTTCTAAATAACTCTTGAGTGAACAATGACATTGTTCCTTGAAAAATTCATTGAAATTAGTGAAAATACAGATAAAACCAAAATCCTTAGGATGCTGTCAAAGGAGTATTAAGAGGAAAGTTTATACTAAACTTTCTCTCCAGTATAAACCAATGTTTAGTATATACTAAACTTTAGTATAAACTGAAGTTTATACGAAACTAAAGTTTATACTAAATGTCTTCATCAAGAAGTTAGAGGCTGGGTGCGGTGGCTCACACCTGTAATCCCAGCACTTTGGGAGGCTGAGGCGGGTGGATCACGAGGTCAGGAGATGGAGACCATCCTGGCTAACACGGTGAAACCCCGTTTCTACTAAAGAATACAAAAAAGAAGCCCGGCGTGGTGGTGGGCACCTATAGTCCCAGCTACTCGGGAGGCTGAGGCAGGAGAATTGTTTGAACCCAGGAGGCAGAGTTTGCAGTGAGCCGAGATTGTGCCACTGCACTCCAGCCTGGGTGACAGAGCAAGACTCTGTCTCAAAAAAAAAAAAGAAAAGAAAAGAGCTTTAATTAACAGTCCAAAAGGAAAGGAACCAACCAACACCCAAGCTAGCAGAAGAAAGAACCAAAATCAGAAAAGAACTGAACACACGAAATTTAAAAGTCCAAACAGAAGGTAAATGAAATCAAGAATTGGTTATTTGAAAGAATAAACAAGATTCATAGACCATTAGCTAGATTAAGAAAGGAAAAAAAATGGAAGATTCAAGAAACATAAACAGAAATGACAAAGATGACATTAAAGCCAATTCCACAGAAATAAAAAGGCCTTCAGAGACTAATATGAACACTACTATGCACACAAATTAGAAAATCTAGAGGAAATAGATAAATTCCTGGAAACACACAACCCCCTAAGATGGAACCATGAGGACAGTGAAAACCTGAATAGGCCAATTGTAAGCTCCAAAATTGAATCAGTAATTCAAACCCTACCAATCAATAAAAATCCCTGAACCTGATAGATTCACAGCTGAATTCTAGTAGAGGTACAAAGAAGAATTGGTACCAATCTTACCGAAACTGTTCCAGAAAATTGAGGTGGGGCTCTCACCCAACTCATTTTCTGAAACCAGCATCATCCTGATACCAAAATCTGGGGAAAACACTACAAGAACTAAAAAACAAAACTTCAGGCGAATATCTCTGATGAACATAGATGCAAAAATCCTCAACAAAATACTAGCAAATCAAATCTAGCAGCACATAAACAGAATTAAAAACAAACATCATATGATCATCTCAACAGATGCAGAGAAATCTCTAGATAAATTCCAGCATATCTTCATTATAAAAACCCTTCACAAACTAGGCATTAAAGGAACATTCCTTGAAGAGCCATCTGTGAAAAAGCCACAGTCAACATCTGGGTAAAACCTGCAAGCATTTCCCTTGAGAATGGAAATAAGACAAGCATGCCCACTCTCAGCACTCCTATTCATAATAGTATAAGAAATCCTAGCCAGAGCAATCAGGCAAGAGAAAGAAATAAAAGACATCCAAATAGGAAAAGAAAAAGTCTAATTATATTTCTTTGCTGATGATATGATTCTATACATAGAAAATCTTAAAGGCTCTGCACAAGGCCACTAGAACTGATAAACAATTTAAGTAAGGTTTCAGGATACAAAATCAGTAGTATTTCTATGCTCCAATAACTTCTAGGCTGAGGAACAAATCAAAAGTACAATTCCACTTACAATAGCTGCAAAGTAAATGAGGCACTGAAGAATATAGTAACAAAGGAGGGGAAAGATCTCTACAAGGAGAACTACAAAACACTGCTGAAAAAGATCACATACTACAAAAATAAATGGAAAACATATTCCATGCTCATGGATTGGAATAATGAATATCATTGAAATGGTCATACTTCCCAAAGCAATTTACAGATTCAACACTATTTTTATTAAACTACCAATTTTATTCTTCACAGAATTAGAAAAAAAAACTATTCTAAAGTTAATATGGAATCCAAAAAGGGCCCAAATAGACAAAGCAATCCTAAGCAAAAAGAACAAAACTTGAGGCATCATACTACCCAACTTCAAACTATACAAAAAGCCTACAGTAAGCAAATAGCACGGTATTGGTACAAAACAGACACATAGGTTAATGGAACAGAATAGAGCACTCAGAAATAAAACTGCATACCTACAACTATCTGATCTTTGACAGACCAACAAAAACAAGCAATGGGGAAAAGACTCCCTATTTAATAAATGGTGCTGGAATAACTGGCTAGCCATATACAGAAGAATGAAATGGGATCCTCACATTTCACCATTTACAAAAATCAACTTAAATTGGATTAAATATTTAAATGTAAGCCCTTAAACTATAAAAATCCTAGGAGAAAACCTAGGAAATACCCTTCTTGATGTTGGCAGGGTTTTATTATTATTATTATTATTATTTTTATTTTTTTACTAAGTACCCAAAAGCAATTACAACAAAAACAAAAACTGACAAGTGGGATCTAGTTAAACTAAAGAGTTTCTGCACAACAAAAGAAACTATCAACAGAGTAAACAGACAACTATAGAATAGGAGAAAATATTTGCAAACTATGTATCTGACAAATGTCTAATATCAAGAATCTACAAGGAACTTAAGTCAAGAAGCAAAAAAAAACAACAACAAAAAAACAAACAAAAAAACTCCATTAAAAAATGGGCAAAGGACATGAACAGATACTTAAAAAAAAAAGATATACAAGCATCTAACAAACATGGAAAAATGCTCATCATTGCAAATCATCAGAGAAATGCAAAGTATAACCACAATGAGATACTATCTCACATAAGTCAGAAAGGCTATTATAAAAAGTCAAACAAACAAACAAACAAAAAACCAATTGCTGGTGATGCAGGGGAGGAAAGTGGAACACATACACTATTGGTGGGAAATTAGTTTAGTCATTGTGGAAAGTAGTTTGGAGATTTCTCAAAGAATTTAAAACAGAGCTATCATTTGACACAGCAATCCCATTATTGGTTATACAACCAAAGGACAGTGGATCATTATACCAAAAAGAGATACACATTTTTTATGTTCATCGCCATGCTATTCCCAATAGCAAAGACATGAAATTAGGTGTCCATCAATGGTGAACTGGATAAAGAAAATATGGTACATATACACCATGGAATACTACACAGCCATAAAAAATAATTTATCCTAAGTGAGTTAATGCAGGAATAGGAAAACAAATCCACATATTCTCATTTATAAGTGGAAGCTAAACATTGAGAACACATGGGCATAACCATGGGAACAATCGCCACTGTGGACTACTCGAGGCGGAAAGTAGAAAGGGAAGTGTGGGTTGTAAAACTACCTATCGGGTACTATGCTCATTACTTGGGTGCAATATATCCATGTAACAAATGTGCACATGGACCTCTGAATCTAAAATTAAAGTTGAAATTTACAAAAAAGTAAAAATAGAAAAGGAGATTCACCAAAAAGAAGACAGAGCCTGGATTTATGTCCCAAGTTCAACACTAGGCTTAAATTTTTGCAGTTCTGGAATATAACACCAAGACTGGAAATTCCTAAAACTCAGCCACCCCTGGATGGCTTCAGGAATAGTGATAAAGCAAGTGATAATGAAATAGGTTACTTCACACACTTCTCCCACTCCATGTACCTGTCTGGGCCTTCTGAGTTTCTGAGTGTCAAAAACAAAAATGGCTTCCACTTGATTTCTATCCTCTAAATCTTACCTGAAAATATTTTCACATTTCATATTTCATCATGTTTTACCACAAAGCAAAGTCAAAGAAGGAGTGAAGATTTTGAATGCAAGGGATAACAAAGACTTGATTCTTGTCTTTCACAATAAACATACAAGTTGCACTTAAATACACAATACAAACAATTTGATCTCAAATTTTCATCTGTGGAAGGGTCAGAATTGCTAACTGACTTTAACCACAAAGATTGTCTCCAGCTGCCTCCTCCCAAACCGTGGTTTGCTATAAGATGCCTAGAGTAGGGAATTATTTACCTAGAGACAGCACACCAGTATGCAATGAGAGATTGCTTAAACTGGATGACATTGGGGACATTCTGAAGTTTAATTGCAAACAATATAGAAATAACTTTTTTTTAAACTAACACATTTATTTTTCATCTTTTATTTGTTCAACAATACCTATGAGTGCAATGTAATGGGGATACAACAGTGAAGTGGGCAAACATGAAAATTTTTCCCATTAATTAAACAGTCTACTGAAAAGATAAAGAGAGTTGATAAGTAACAACAACAGTGAAACAAAGGTATGTCTGAGAAACTGTCCCAGCCAAGAAGAACCTAAAGGAGGAATGGTGATTAGATGTAATATATCTTAAATGGCAGCTGGGACAGAAAAAGGGCATCAGGCTAAAACTAAGGGAATCTAAATTAAGTATGAATGCTCATTGTGACAAATCTAACAAATATAAGATTGTAATAGGGGAGATTGGGTGTGAGACAACTCTGTATTATGTTCAAAACTTTTCTGAAGATCTAAAAGTGTTCTGAGATAAAAAGATTGTTTGTAAAATGTAGTTAGAAGGATTAGTGAGAGAGCAATATGGCACGAATAGCATTGGTCTTAATATTTTCAAATCTCCTAATACAGAAAGCAAGTAGGAGAACTAGCCCCCACATTCCCCCAACATCTTAAAACAACAAAAACAAAAATAATAAAAACTAGGGGAGAAAGCATGGTAGTCTTAACCCACATACCTCTTGCTACTCTTGGTGGTTGGCCTTACCTGTTTTTATCTATCTTTTGCAAGAAAGAACTTCTTTTAAAAAACTGAAGAATTACCTTTTATTATCAGTTATGACCTTGAGTCAATATTCTTCATATACAAAGTGTTATTGCAAATTAATTAAAGAGGGAGATAGGGCTGGACATGGTGGCTCACACTTCTAATCCTAATGCTTTGGGAGGCTAAGGAGGGAGGATCACTTGAGGCTGGGAGTTTGACTCCAGCCTGGGCAACATAGTGAGATCTCATCTCTATAAAATAAAATTTAAAAATTAACTGGGCATAGTGGTGCATGCCTGTAATCCTAGCTACTCAGGAGGCTGAGGCAGAAGAGTTGCTTGAAACGAGGAATTTGAGGTTATAATGAACCATGATTGTGTCACTATACTGCAGCTTGGGTGACAGAGTGAGACCCTGTCTCAAAAAAAAAGAGGGATGGAGATAAATACAAAAATGAAAAAAAATGTTTGAAGACATGAAGAGAAAAATCACAAGAGAAAAACTATAAATGGTCAATAACAAAATTATAATCCCCACATTTAATCAAATAAATGCAGATCATAGTGCTCTTATCCTGTCACACCAGAAAAGGCTTTATAAATCTTAATTTTAACAGAGGTTAAAAATCATGACCTCTGTTGATGAAAGAAAATTTACATATTTATATAGAGCCAGTGGGAATGTAAATCTGCACAGTTTTTCTAGGTAGTAATTTGAGAAAACATATCAAATGTCTTTTTTATTCATTTATTTCATGTTACTAGGAAGGCATTGAAAATATAGCTTTGTGGATTAGTGCTTACTGTGAGGAAGATGACATTCATCTGTTTTTGTTACAATAAAGCATCTGGAAAACGGCCTCAAATAGATAACTAGGTGTAGCAGACAAGAAGGGAATCAAACAAGTTGAAATCACACATCTATGGAAGGGAGAGTAAGAGTGAGTACAGCGTAGCAGGGAAAGACAGAAATTGATGGTTGAATGACTGCTAGAATGTGCAGGGTAAAAACTCCCCTGTGGTTTTATGCACGGGATAGTATTCAATTTGACTTTGTTTTGTTCATGGTAAAATATGATACATATGTAAATAAAAAATAACGCATAAATGAAGTCAATAAGGAGGTAATAGATTCTTCCTGTTAACTACAAAAGAAGTGCGATCAATTCCCTCCCTGGTTCTTTTTGCCCTTTCCCGTGATAGAAAAACTTTAACTCTCTGTTTTTCTATGTAATCTATGCCTCACAAGTCTCAACAAAATATTTTGGTTCCTGTCCTGTGTTTGGAATTTAACTCTTAGATTGTGAATAGCTCTCTTTCTTCATGGAGATAATTGAGGCTGTAAGTCACAGAATTGGATTTTTTCTATGATTTCATGTGGCCATTCTCCTAATATTCATTCTTCAAAAATGAAAGCCTCTTCTGTGGCCTAGATTTTGAGTCTTGAATTCCTGGACAGATGTTTCTCCTCCTCATACAACTGTCACACTGAAGAGTACTGTGAAGAAGGCTTGCTCTCAAAACTACTCCTCCATTTTAAAGTATTGTTCTGGAACTGATCAAATATTTTCCAGCTCTTCTCCTCAGTATTCATCACTATTTTCCATATTTAGCCAATCATGGCTTTGGTAATTTCTCCTTTAGGCTTTCATTTTTTTTTTTTCTTATATTCTACCCTATGTCCCCTCCCTCCCTCTCTCTCTCCCTCTCTCTCTCTCTCTCTCTCACACACACACAGACACACACAGACATACACACATTCTTATCTCATTATCATGTTTTATTTTTCTTTTAAAAACACAGGGTTATTTTTTACTATATAATATAGTTTGAAATATGCATTCCAGGGCATTTAAAATAACTTGCACTCAGAATACTCAATTGTATGGATATATCATAATACAATTTTGCTAAAAGTAAAATTAGTACATCAATGGATTTTTAATATACAACACAAAATATCTGAGTTTTAACTTTTACTAGCCATATGTAGAGCTGGCCTGTTTTCCCATACTCTTATCAACATCTTTAAAAAGTCTTGTCATTAAAATGAGGGTCAGTTGCACAGAGCAAAAATGCCCAAATTTATTGGTTAAAACACCATAAAATTGTATTTTGAAAGTATCAGAAATCTGGAACTATACAATCCACTACATGTTAAGGGTTCCTGGTTTCTGTCATCATCTTCACAATTCTAGAACATGACTCCAATACTTCAAGGTAAACCATGGTACAAACATCTGCTAGAGCTCCAGCCATCACTTCTGCATCACAAGGTAGAAGGAGGAAAAACAAGGGAACAGAAAAGAGGCCCTTTCAAGTGACTTGACTTTCTTTTAGGACTGCTCCCAGAAATTTCATACAAAGCCTCCAGTTACATTTTATTGACTAGAATACCACACGACTATACTCAGATATGAGTGAGAGTATGAAATACAGATTTTTTCTTGATGGCAATATTGTCAAGTTAAAAGCAAAATGTTGTTGGTAGAGAGGAAGAAGAGAACAGGTATTGGGGTAGACAACTAACAGACTTCATTACAAGAGAAAAATATAATGTTATCACAGTGTATTAGTTAGTAGGCTTTTGACTATCAGTGATAGAAGTTTATGTTCGTATTTGGTGGACTTTTGAAATTCTTCTGCATATTGCTCAGGCATATTTTTGGCCATTTATTCTGTTGGGAAGGAATATGAGATATTCTTGTGAAAAGACCTTGACAACAAAAGATATTTAAACTGGATATGAACAGTGAAAGCATGAAAACAAAATTGATTGTGATTATTGAATTCATTTAAATATAGAACAAAGTCTAAATTTCTGTCAGGAATATAGTTACAGGAAGTAAATATTAGGAACTCTGACAATATAAAAGTGAAAATGACAAAAACAAAACCTGGAGGTGGATGAGAAAGGAAGTTGTAAGGAAAGAGTTGCCTATTTTCTTACAGCTTCTCAAAAGTCAGCCAATTGCTTCTGCCTCATTTCGATACGTCTACAATAGGAAAAACAAAATTATAGGGAAAATCAATAGAAGAAGCAATAATACAAATATATTAATAAACACAATGATCTAAAAGGAGTAGGGAAGGTGATAGATGTTATTTTTTCTCCTGCCATAACAGGAACTTTATAGATATGTTGTTCAAAGATGACACGGAGGGTTACATATACTGCAAAAGGTAAACTTATCCACTTAAAAAAAAGAGACAGATCTTCTAAAGTATAAGAAGGACATTACACACAAACAAACATACCTCATATATCCTAAAATAATACATATGCATATAGCAAAAGACAGAAAACATTAAAAACAAAAAAGCTAAAGACGATGACACTGGAGAGGCCAATTCTGTTCATTTAGAAAAATGATATAAATTTTAATCTATTGAAAATATTAAAGGCTCAGATTTCACAAAAAAGTAATTTCCAGTATGCATCACATACAAGAAACATCTTTAAAATAATGTGAATCAAAAAATTTTAAATGTAAAATGACAGACAAGTGTCTGCAATAAGATAGCAGCAAAAATAAGTGAAAGATAAAGGGGTGGGGGAGACTGTATGATGCATCCCTGTTAGATGATACTTTCAAAATTATTTTAACAGATACTCAAAACGTTATAGAGTGTAACAATATGGAAAAGTATGAATCAACTCTGCTTGTGAATATTAAGGTAAAACTTTAAAAATCGATCAGAGCAGCCAAGATGGCCGAATAGAAACAGCTCTTCTCTGCAGCTCCTACCAAGAAGGATGAAAATGGCAAGCGAATTCTGCATCTTCAATTGAGATACCAAGGTTCTCTCACTGGAACTGACTAGATGGTTGGTGTGACCCATGGAGAGCGAGGAAAAGCAGGGTGGAGCGAGGGCCCACCCAGGAACTGCATGGAGCAAAGGGAGCTCCCTCCTCCAGCCAAGGGAGGCAGTGAGAGATTGTGCTACCCCTTCCTGAAAAACCACACTCTTCCCACAGATGCCTTCAATCCATGGATCAGGAGGTCCTCTCATAACTTCATGCCACCAGTGTCTTGGGTCCCAAGCACATCGCTGTGCAGACTCACAGCGGCTGCTCTTGTAGAAAGCCACTTGAGCAGGCACTGAGACACAGGAGTATTTGCATACTCCAGCTCTGGGAACTCTGGTGAGGCATGAGATCCATCCACTTCTGTGGGAAGGGGGCTAAAGCCAGGGAGCCAAGCGGCCTCACTCTCATGGAACCCACTGGCTTGGAATCCCTGCTGACCAGTGCAGCAGGCTGGAGACTGCCTAACAAGACTGGGGGCAGGGGTGGCTTCCATTACTGCAGCTCCAGTAGGCCTTTTTCTCCTGCCACCAGCGCCAGCAAGACTGGGCAGTCTGGACTGGGAGCAGTTCCTCACAGCGGCTGGGTCAGTTGGTGGCCAGACTGCTTCTTTAAGTGGAACCCCAATCCACTCTTCCTCATGGAACAGGGCCTCCCTGTGAAAATTTCAGCATCCCCAGCCAGGGATTTATGAAAAGAACTATGATATCCCTGAGAGGATGCCCTAGGAGAAGGGGTGGCTGTGGTATCATGGATCAATGAATGGTTTTAGTCTTTTCTGCCTGCTGGCTCTGGAGAATCAAGGCATCTCAGACAAGTGGGGTTCCCCCCAGTGCAGCACACCCATTCTGCCAAGGGGCAGCCAGACTCTTATTTAAGTGTGTCCCTGATCCTGCTCCTCCTGACTGGGTAAGACTTCCCAACAGAAGTCTCCAGACACCTCATACAGAAGCATTCAGGCCAGCATCAGGTCAGTGCCCCTCCAGGACGGAGCTCCCAGTGGAAGGAGCAGGCTGCCATTTTTGCTCGTCTGCAGCCTCCACTGGTGATACCTTCAGAGGCATGAGGGAACCAGGCAAATAGGGTCTGGAGTGGACCCCAAACCAACCACAGCAGCCCTACAGAAGAGGAGCCTGACTGCTAACACAAAAACAGACAGAAAGCAATAACATCAACAAAAAGGAACCCCAAAAACCCCATCCAAAGGTCAGCAGCCTCAAAGATCAAAGGTAGATAAACCCATGAAGATGAGAAAGAATTAATGCAAAAACACTGAAAATTCAAAAGCCAGAGTACCTCTTCTCCTTCAAATGATCACAATACATCTCTAGCAAGGGAACAGAACTGAGCTGAGGCTGAGATGGATGAACTTCAGAAGATGGATAATAATGAACTTTGCTAAGTTAAAGGAATATATTCTAACTCATTGCAAAGAAGCTAAGAACCATGATAAAACATTAGAGGAGTTGTTAAACAGAATAACAAATTTAGAGAGGAACATAAATAACATGATGGAGCTGAAAAACACAATGTGAGAACTTCAAAATGCTAACACAAATATCAACAGCTGAACAGACCAAGCAGAAGAAGAGATATCAGAGCTTGAAGACTATCTTTCTGAAATAAGGCAGGCAAACAAGATTAGAGAAAAAAAGGATGACGGAATGAACAAAACTTCTAAGAACTATAGGATTATGTTAGAAGACTGAACCTATGACTGATGGGGTCCCTGAAACAGACAGGGAAAACAGAACCAAGTTGGAAAACACTTCAAAGTATCATCCAGGAGAACTTCCTCAACCTAGCAAGACAGGCCAACATTCAAATTCAGAAAGTTAAGAGAACCCCAATAAGATACTCTACAAGAAGATCAACCCCAAGACACACAATCATCAGATTCTCCAAGGTTGAAATGAAGAAAAAAATGTTACAGGCAGTGAGAGAGTAAGGACAGGTCACTTATAAAGGGAAGCCCATTAGACTAACAGCAGATCTCTTAGCAGAAACCCTCCAAGCCAGAAGAGATTGTGGGACAATATTCAACGTTCTTGAAGAAAAGAATTTCCAACCTGGAATTTTATATCCCACCAGACTAAGCTTCATAAATGAAGGAGAATTACAATCTTTTTCAGACAAGCAAATGCTGAGGGAATTCATCACCACCAGGCCTGCCTTGGAAGACCTCCTGAAGGAAGCACTAAATATTTAAAGGAAAAACCAGTACCAGTCACTACAAAAACACCCTGAAGTACACAGACCAGTGACACTATGAAGCAACTACATAAACAAGTCTGCAAAACAAGCAGCTAGCATCATGATGACAGGATCAAATTCATACATAACAATATTAACCTTAAATGTAAATGGGCTAAATGCCCCTATTAAAACACACAGAATGGTAAGCTGGATAGAGTCAAGATCCATTGGTGTACTGCATTCAAGAGACCTATCTCATATACAAAGTCACACATAGACTCAAAATAAAAGGGTAGAGGAAAATTTACCAAACAAGTAAAAAACAGAAAAAAGTAGAGGTTCAATCCTAGTTTCTGACAAAACAGACTTTAAACCAACAAAGATAAAAAAAGACAAAGAAAGACATTACATAATGCTAAAGGGATCAATTCAACAAGAAGAGCTAAGTATCCTAAATATACAGGCACTCAATACAGAAGCACCCAGATTTATAAAACAAGTTCTTAGAGACCTATAAAGAGACTTAGACACCCACATGATAATAGCAGGAGACTATAACACCCCATTGTCAATATTAGACAAATCATTGGGACAGGAAATTATAAAAGATATTCAAGACTTGAACTCAGCTCTGGGTCAAGTGGACCTAAGAGATACCTACAGAACTCTCCACCTGCAAACAACAGAATATAAATTTTTCTCAGTGTCAATTGGCACTTGCTCTAAAATCAGTCACATAATTGGAAGTAAATTCCTCCTCAGCAAATGCAAAATAACTGATATCATAACAGACAGTCTCTCAGACCGCAGCATAATCAAATTAGAACTCAAGACTAACAAACTCACTCAAAACCACACAACTACATGGAAATTGAACAACCTGCTCTTGAATGACTCCTGGGTAAATAATGAAATTAAGACAGAAATCAAGAAGTTCTTTGAAACCAATAAGAACAAAGATACAATATACAAAAATCTCTCAGACACAGCTAAAGGAGTGTTAAGAGGGACATTTATAGCAGTTACTGCCCACATCAAAAAGCTAGCAATCTCAAATCAACACAATAACATCAAAACTAAATTCCAGTACACTTACGTCCTCCCAATACTGAATCAGGAGAAGATGAATCTTTGAATATAACAATAACAAGTTCTGAAACTGAAGCAGTAATAAATAGCCTCCCAACCACAAAAGCCCAGCCCAAGATAGATTTAAGCTGAATTTTATCAGAAATACAAAGGGGAGCTGATACCCTTTCTTCTCAAACTATTCCAAACAATTGAAAAGGAGGGACTCCTCCCTAACTCACTCTATGAAGCCAGCAACATCCTGATATCAAAACCTGGCAGAGATATAACAAAAATGGAAAACTTCAGGCCAATGTCTCTGATGAATATTGATGCAAAAATCCTCAATAAAATACTGGCAAACTGAATACTGCAGCACATCAAAAAGCTTATCAACCACAATCAAGTTGGCTTCATCCCTGGGATTCAAGGCTGGTTCAATATATGCAAATCAATAAGCATAACTTATCACATAAACAGATTTAAAACAAAAACTGTATGATTATCTCAATTGACACAGAAAAGATCTTCAATAAAATTCAACAACTGTTAACGTTAAACACTCTCAGTAAACTAAGTATTGAAGGAACATACCGCAAAATAATAGCCATTTATGAGAAACCCACAACTAATATACTGAATGGGCAAAAGCTGGAAGCATTTCTTTTAAAAACTGGCACAAGCCAAGAATGCCCTCTCTCACTACTCCTATTCAACACAGTATTGGAAGTTCTGGCCAGAGCAATCAGGCAAGAGAAAGAAATACATGGTATTCAAATAGGAAGAGAAAACATCAAACTATCTTTGTTTACAGACGACATGATCCTATATCTAGAAAACCTCACTTTTTCAGCCAAAAGCTTCTCAAACTGATAAGCAGCTTCAGCAAAGTCTCAGGATACAAAATCAATGTGCAAAACTCACAGGCATTCCTATACACCAACAACAGGCAAGCAGAGATCCAAATCATGAATGAACTCCCATTCACAATTTCTACAAAGAGAGTAAAATGCCTAGCAATACAGTTAACAAGGGAAATGAAGGACCTCTTCAAGGAGGACTACGAACCACTGCTCAAGTAAGTCAGAGGGGACACAAACAAATGGAAAAACATTCCATGCTCACAGATAGGAAGAATCAGTATCGTGAAAATGACCATAGTGCCCAAGGTAATTTATAGATTATTTCAATGCGATTGCCATTAAACTACCACTAACATTCTTCACAGAATTACAAAAAACTACTTGAAAATTCACATGGAACAAAAATCTTAAAAAGCCTGTATTGCCAAGACAATCCAAAGCAAAAAGAACAAAGCTAGATGCATCACACTACCTGACTTCAAACTATACTATAAGGCTGCAATAACCAAAACAGCATGGTATTGGTACAAAAACAGATACATAGACCAATGAAACAGAATAGGAGATCTCAGAAATAAGACTGCACATTTGCAACCATCTGATCTTTGAAAATCTGACAAAAATAAGCAATGGGGAAAGGATTCCCTATTTAATAAATGATGCTTGGAAAACTGACTAGCCATATGCAGAAATTTGAAACTGGACCCCTTCCTTACACATTATACCAACATTAACTCAAGATGGATTAAAGACTTAAAGGTAAAACCTAAAACTATAAAAACCCTAGAAGAAAATCTAGCAGTACCATTCAGGACATAGGCATGTGCAAAGATTTCATGACAAAAACAACAAAAGCAATTGCAACAAAAGCAAAAATTGATAAATGGGATCTAATTAAACTACTGAGCTTCTGCACAGCAAAAGAAACTATCATCAGAGTGAACAGGCAAACTACAGAATGGGAGAAAATTTTTGCAATCTGTTTATCTGACAAAAGTCTAATATCCAGAATCTACAAATCAAACACATTTAAAAGAAAAAACAATCCCATTAATAAGTGGGCAAAAGACAAGAACTGACACTTCTCAACAAAAGATATTCACGTGGCCAAAAAACATATGAGGAAAAGCTCAACATTACTGATCATTAGAGAAATGCAAATCAAAACCATAATGATATACTATCTCATGCCAGTCAGAATGACAATTATTAAAAAGTCAAGAAACAACAGATGCAGGAGAGGTGTTGGTGGAAATGTAAATGAATTCAACCATGTGGAAGACAGTGTGGTGATTCCTCAAAGATCTAGCACCAGAAATACCATTTGACCCAGAAATCCCATTACTGAGTATATACCTAAAAGAATAGAAATTATTCTTTTACAAAGATACGTACACATGTATGCTCATTGCAGCACTATTCACAATAGCAAAGACATGGAATTCACACACATGCCCATCAATGATAGACTGGATAAACTGGTGCATACACACCATGGAATACTATGCAGTCATACAAAAGAATGAGATCATGTCCCTGCAAGGGATAGAGCTGGAAGCCATTATCCTCAGCAAACTAACACAGGAACAGAAAACCAAACAACACATGTTCTCACTTATAAGTGGGAACTGAACAATGAGAACACAGGGAGGGGAACCACACACCCTGGGGCCTGCCAGAGGTGGGGTAGGGGTAGGGAGAGCATTTTGAAAAATAGCTAATGCATGCTGGGCTTAATACTTAGGTAATGAGTTAATAGGTGCAGCAATCCCCCATGGCACACTTTTACCTGTGTAACAAACCTGCACATCCTGCATATGTACCCTGGAACTTGAAATAATAATTAAAATTAATGAACAAACAAAAATAACAAATGTACTGCTTTGGTAGGGGGTGTTGGTAATTGGAAAATCTATGCATGTGTGAGGAAAATTTTATATGAGAAATGTCTAAACCTTCCTCTAAATTTTGTTGTGAACCTAAAGCGGCTCTAAAAAATCAAATCTACCTTAAAAAGAAAAAAAATTAAAAATCACATATAAGAAAATGTAGTTCAGTGTATGTTTAAAATAAAATATACTATGATCTAAGTGGTAAGTGTGCAAATGAGGTTTATTGTTAAAATATTTGGTTCATTCAAAATGTATGCCAGCTTCCTTAGGATGAACATGTTGGTTATCAAAGAGGATGAACTGCTAAAAATCTACATTTTCATACTCCTCATGGAAAGAGAGGCAGATATGACATAGTGGATTTGGTTGACAAGACCAACCATTATGGAGGTGGTACTCTCTTATCCAGACCTCAGCATAAATGGTGATTTCCTTCAGTTATCAGGTGTGGAAACAGCTTTCTCTGATTCCAAGATTTCCACTAAGGTGGTGTGATATTGAAGTTGGCAGCAGACACAGAGGCTTCTTGATTCTCTGGCTTCCTGGCATGGCTAAAGGTAGCAGCTGCCTTGATGAGCCAGTTCTGCACAGTTGTTCTTGGAGAGTCTGGAGAGCTAATCTGAGGCTGAACTCCTGGTTTTAAATACCCTTCTGCTTAAAATCATCATATTGGTTTTGACTATATGCAGTGGTATTCTGACTAGATATTAATAAAAGAACAAATTATTGTCCACAAAAACTCTTAAAATCATACATTTAGCAATCAAGTATCTCTCTTATATCTTTGTGTATACATAAGCAATAGGCAGAATTTTTATAAAGTCACCTGTAAAATTCTGGTGGAGTAAACACATACCCACACTCAGACACACTTACAGACACAAGATTTAAGTAAATAGAGAGTCATTGTACTTGAAGACTTATCATTGTTTATTAATTTAATTACCTATAAGTTCTCCTGAATTTTCTGATTGTTTGTAGTAGGTTTTAGATTGGAGTTTTACCTTGTTTCTTGTGCCCCCAAAATTTTCAGTTAGATCAAATTCTAACCTAAAAAACAAGCCACAAAAATACTAAAATGAAGCATGACTGAATTGACATATCATCTTGAAGTAGAAAAAGCATTGTAAGACTCAGAATTTAGAAACTCTAAATTAAAATAATCATAAATCTAGTCACATAAAAACTTTGAACTTATATTAATAACATCACAATCAAAATACAAATGAGAAACTGGATAATAAATATCTGTAACATATATTTTACCAGGATTCTAAAAAAATCCAAAAAACTAGTAAAATAAATGAGAAAACATCTTAAATGTATCACAGCTAAACAAATACAAATAATGAAAAAATAAATAAAATATGCTAAAGCATACTCCTAATTAAAGACATTTAAGTGAAAGAAAAAATCAGATACTGTATTTATCTATTTAATTGGCAAAGTTTTAAATTTGATAATATTAGTACTGAAAACATTTGTAGAGTTTTGTTTCTTATCTGAGGAAAATAAAAGTTAGTGTCCTAAGATTTAACGACATCAATCTTTTGATATGTACCTAAAAACATTGGCCAAGTTATTTCAACTTGAATGCACAGCAGAGCTTTATTATAACAAACAAACAAATAAACAAAAACCAAGTAGTGCATTCTTCACTAGATACTTGTCAAATATTTTTAAAAATGAAAATAAATATTACAGGAAACTATTTTATAAAAATTAACATATAAAAAAAGATGTTATGGTTTGGCTGTGTCCCCACCCAAATCTCATCTTGAATTGTAGCTCCCATAATTTACACATGTTGTGGGAGGGACCCAGTGAGAGGTAATTGAATCTGGGGGTGGTTTCCCCCATACTGTTCTCGTGGTAGTGAGTAAGTCTCACAAGATCTAACAGTTTTATGAAGGAAAACCCCTTTCACTTGGCTTTCATTTCCTCTTTGCCTGCCACCGTGTAAGACATGCCTTTTGCCTTCTACCATGTTTGTGAGGCCTCTTCAGGCACATGAACTGTGAGTCCATTGAACCTCTTTTTCTTTATAAATTATGCAGTCTCAGGTATGTCTTTATCAGCAGCATGAAAATGAACTAATGCAAGAGGATCTATATGTGTATGCTCTAATAGAAAGGGCTCTAATATATATTATTGAGTATAATAAACAAGAACCAGTAGATATTTTATACTACGATCTGTTGTGTAAATATGAATGATTACCTATACATTAATATCAAGTGTACACTGATACATGCACAAAAAATCTTGAAAGAATTATATGAATGTATTATCATGGTTACTTTGTACAAGGGAAATTGTAATATGGGGAAGGACACTTTTCTTCACATTTTTCTGTACTACTTGAATTTTCCAAAATTGTTCCCAAAATATTTTTCTTACAAAATATATCCACACAGAGTGTGATATATTTCATGTGAGATCTCAGGCATGTTTGCCTTTTTTATTTTATGTAAAGTTTAAAGAGCCTTTTAAATGTGTACAGAGGGTTGGATGGCTCTGACCTTTCTTGAAAACTTACTAAGTGACCATGAGCCAATTTTTCATACATTCTCTTTTAAATCTATGCCACAATGATGCGAATCACATAAGACAGCCACTCTATGTTTAAAGCTACAGGGACTCAGAGATGTCATTAGGACTTGTTAATGCCAAACACAAGGTAGTAAGAGGAGTAAGGATTTCAACATGCACATTTTATTCTCATACTGTATTTCTTCCAACATCTTTCTCTTCCTATCAACTATGACAAGATGTGTATATTTTCTTTAAATACATTTCCAAAGTTAAAATATATTTTAATTTCAAATATGGGTGAGTGCTCATTCTTCCTCTATGAATACAAATGGAAGATAATATGCTGAGATGACACTGTATCAATAAAAAATGATAATCTATTATTACAGCATGTGTAGGTGTGTTATACCTCCTTGTTAATGCCTTGCTATGCATGAGTGCCAGGAGATGAATTTGACACTTGATACTCCTACAACTGTAAGGAGAAGACCTTGTATTATGGCCTATTGTAGCTTCCTTAAGGTTTGAAGAAATGGAAATATAAGGTTAATCTCAGTCAGAGAAGAGAAGTCAATAGCCCTCTGATCTTTGTGTTCTGTCGCCCTTTTTTTCCCCCTGTCCAATGATCCTACCATCTATGTTTCTAATGCTGTGTGCCTCCTTTCCCATCAATCTTCTTTTACAACTTCAGGGTCTTGAAAGGGGCAGTGGTCCTACACAGGATCATAGTAAAATTAGGAGCGCCTATACACAGGATTAAAGTGATGCTTTAATTTGAACCTACATTAACATTCTGTGGTAGCAGTTATTTGAATTTTAAGGCACTCTTTCATCCCTCATCAAAAGGGCTTTAGGACAAGAATAAGGGAAAGAGGTTTGCTTGGAGCTGTAGCAAAAGCATATGCATGGGCCAAGGGCCTAAAACACTAGAGGCAGCTTTTGTCTAATGACTAATTGCTTCTGCTTCAACCTTCGCATAGCCTCAGCATGGAGATTGGAGGGTAAAACCAGGCTTGGCTCACAGCCTATGGATGCGATGGAGTCTGGGCATTACTTACCCTTACGTTCCCTTCAATCTCATGTTCATCTGCTCTTCTCCCAACCACAGTACTATCTCAAATGCCACCTCTTCCAATAGGCCCTCACCTCAACTTGCAGGAGAAGAAAAAGGAATCAGGAACTGCTCTCTCTAAGCACGCTTTTATCGACCTTCCTAGCATAAGATTTTTTTCTTTGACATCTTTGTTAAAAGCCCCCAGTGCCTCCTGCAGCATCTGACTCAGGTGTTCTCCTGTTAGGCTTCGTGTTCTTTTAGTGTCTTGTTCTTCTGAAATCCTAACCCCACCCTCTTCCCTCAAACATTATGCACAATCTCCTAAGACCTAACTGGATAGACATGCCTCTTCCACTCATGTAAATCAAAGGACCCTCAGGACACCTTTCATTTTTTAAAAAAGTAATTACATTAAATTGATTCTATAGATTTACATTATGAGCCAATGAGCCATCAGCCACCACTTAGCAGTAATATATAATCTCCCCTTGGGATGCTCTAGTCCAATTTCTCTGCGGTGATTAGCAATGCATTTATCAACATGGACCATGTCTTGTGGTAACCGGCGTAAACATTGGTTCTCCTCTAGTGTACTGCAAGTTCCTTGAAGGCATGTCATTATTTGATTTTATGTTGAATGGCATCCCCTCTCCACCAGGGCCTTGCAAATGGCTAAAGAAATATTTGTACATTGGAAATGACTGATAGGAAATAAAGTTCCCCTTTGTGCTAAATGAGGGCCATATTATGGCCTTCTGCATACAGAGGACATTCTTAGAAAGACCCAATTTTCTGTGATTTTTCTCAATTTCAAAAATTATATCTTATTGTCACATAATATGTCTTGATTTTGGATTAAAAATGTGGTGAAATTAGTGGATTTCATCTCTCTCATGTGAAACATACTGCTTAATATGAGAGAATCACTTCTGCTCTGAACTCATGAAACAATTTTTATTTTTTTCTAAATTTTACTTGATTTGTGGTTGCTCCAGCTCACGTACATGCACACACATGCAAACACAATTTTGATGTCAGTGGTGTAGTCACTGAAAATGACTTTGAAATAAACCCGTTTCATTTTACTATCTCAAATTACCTTTCCTGCCATTGCTTCCCATCACCATTTCTGTAGTTCCTTCCTTAATGCATTTATGTATGTAATTTAAGGTGCATACCTGGGGACATAGGCCTCCAACTCTTGGCATTAAAAGCTCATAACCAAAAAGAGAACCCAAGATGACTAGAGTTAATAATAACTGTTTTATTTAAAGGTTTTCTAAAGCCAACCATTTTAGCATCCTACAGAAGTCAAGAAGGGATAGAAATAATGTTTTCTCCCAAATCTCAAAACTGTAAACTTAATGAGGTTAAACACTTCTCACAAATCAAGGTCTTAAAACAAAACATCTTTTGCTAAATATAGAAGTGGGTGCATTTTGCTATTCATTTCTCTCTTTTCCCCATCCTCTTCCCTTCGTCCTTCCTGTCACCTAGCTTCTGCTGTCCCTAATATCCCCAACTTCAGCTCTTTCTTTACAAAACTGCAGCACTAAAGTCGCACACTTTTAAAGTCAGAATTTGGAGCTTGACACAGTGGAAGGCATCCAGCTCACTGTGCAGACAGAATCTAATTAGGTAGACGGGATTTGAGAAGTTGGAGTTTTTCTAGGACACCTGGCTCACCCTTCTGTGTAATGGAAGTTGTCACTGGCCTTTTGCTGGCAGCTGAGGCATCAGGACGTGGGTGTCACTTCTCATCTGAATTAAATACTGCCTCCAGCACGACATATCAGGCAAACAGGAACTGCTGGGTACTCAGGCATTGGGATTTTTACCCAAGTTTCTTTTCAACTCAGAGACACTGTAATTTTGCACAGCGGGAGAGCTGTCAGCTAAGAATAAGGAAGAACTCCTAAAAATCAGAACTACTAATACCAGGTAGACTTTTGCTGTGTAGTGGGATCTCCACTATTGGCCAGATTCAAGCAGAGGGGTGGCTTGCTAGGAGTAGGAAAGGAGGGTTAGCCTCAGCAATGGAACTTGCAACATTAAGCCTCAGTCTCACCCATAACAAAGCAGATAGTAAAAATATTCATTCATTCATTTATTTAATAAATGTTAATTGAAAATCTACTGAATGCCAGGTATTCTTCTAAGGATAAGAATGTAATGCTTCCTAAAAGAGACAAAGTGTCTACCCTCATGGAGTTTGCATTTTAATGAGGAAAGACCAGAAACAAGCAAACTCATAACTGTTTCTCATATAACAGTGCTATTAGTGGGTACAGAATGATGATGAAAATGGAAATGCTGCAGAATTAAATGAAATTTAGAAATTTCTAATGATAGTTAAATTAGGTAATAATGAATAATATGTATTAAATGCTTCTGGGTTCCTGGTACGATAAGCAAATCACTATGCCTTAAGTAAACCTCATTTCAACATGAGCTAATACTGTCATTTTACAGATACTGCAACTGAGGTTTTCAGTAGCTGTGTAGTTTGTCAAGTAAATGTAGCTAGATAGAAGTAAAACTGACAAAGGAATTCAAGTGTGAGCATCTGACTCATAGCAAGCACTCAATTAATGGTGTTGATGAAATTTGCAAATATTTTTACCCTATTGAACTCTTATGAAGGTTAAAGTTAACATTTGATATATTTAACAAATATGGCATCTGGCACAATGCTAGCAGCTATGGTATATGCAAGGAAATAGGGGATAATACATTTGCTTTGTTCTTACTTTCCACCTCGTTTGTGGAGCACTGTCCCAAGAAAAAAATAAAGTAGCATGTGATACAGGGATATAACATTTTCAGATAACAGAAATCACTGTTGTTATTGGCAGTGGGGAAATAAACGAAGAAAGGTAGCAATGGGGTTTTCATGGTTGGAAAATACATCTAGGCTTGGCTAAAGTCTTGAGGGTGATAAATATGCAAGAAACTGGTGGGAAAAAGAAAGAAGGTAAAACAGGTGGAATGACATATGCAAAAATTAATGAAGCTTTTTCAAAAAACTGCAAAGTATTCAAATGTTCATCAATAAGACAATGACTAAAGAAATGGTAGTATATTCACCCAATGTGATAGCATTCTGCGATAAAAAGATATAAATTACTGGCACACACAACAAGACTAATGCATCTCAAATGCATGATGTTGAGTAAAAGAAGCTAGACACAAAAACATACATACTGTATGATTTCGTTATTATGCAGTTCAAAATCAGGCAAAATTAACCTATGGGGATAGAAGTCAGAAAAGTGATTCACTCTTTGGGTATAAAGGGACTTAATTGGAAATGAGTATAAAGGAACACACTGGGGGAACAGCTCCAGGCTACGGCTCCCAGCATGAGCGATGCAGAAGACAAGTGATTTCTGCATTTCCAACTGAGGTACGGGGTTCATCTCACGGGGGCTTGTTGGACAGTGGGTGCAGGTCAGTGGGTGCAGCCCACTGAGCAAGACCCAAAGCAGGGTGAGGCATCATCTCACCTGGGAAGTGCAAGGGGTAAGGGAATTCTCTTTCTTAGCCAAGGGAAACCATGACACACAGCAGCTGGAAAATCGGATCACTCCCACCCAAATGCTGCACTTTTCCAAGGGTCTTAGCAAACAGCACACCAGGAGATTATATCCTGCGCCTGGCTCAGAGGGTCCCACACCCACGGAGCCTCCCTCATTGTTAGCACAGCAGTCTGAGATGTAACTGCAAGGCAGCAGCAAGGCTGGGGGAGGGGCGTCTGCCATTGCTGAGGCTTGAGTGGATAAACAAAGCAGCCGGGAAGCTTGAACTGGGTGGAGCCCACCACAGCTCAAGGAGGCCTGCCTGCCTCTATAGACTCCACCTCTGGGAACAGGGCATAGCCAAAGAAAAGGCAGCAGAAACCTCTGCAGATTTAAATGTCCCTGTGTGACAGCTTTGAAGAGAGTAGGGGTTTTCCCAGCATGGAGTTTGAGATCTGAGAATGGACAGACTGCCTCCTCAAGTGGGTCCCTGACCCCCGAGTAGCATAACTGGGAGACACCCCCCAGTAGGGGCAGACTAACACCTCACACAGCCGGGTACCCCTCTGAGACGAAGCTTCTGGAGGAATGATCAGGCAGCAACATTGGCTGCTAAGCAATATTCACTCTTCTGCAGCCTCTGCTGCTGATACCCATGCAAACAGGGTCTGCAGTGGACTTCCAACAAACTCCAACAGACCTGCAGCTGAGGGTCCTGACTGTTAGAAGGAAAACTAACAAACAGAAAGGACATCCACACCAAAATCCCATCTGTACGTCACCATCATCAAAGACCAAAGGTAGACAAAACCACAAGGATGGGGGAAAAACAGAGCAGAAAAGCTGGAAATTTTAAAAATCAGAGTGCCTCTCCCCCTCCAAAGGAACGCAGCTCCTCGCCAGCAACAGAACAAAGCTGGATAGAGAATGACTTTGACAAGTTGAGACAAGAAGGCTTCAGACGATCAAACTTCTCTGAGCTAAAAGAGGAAGGTCGAACCCATCGCAAAGAAGCTAAAAACCTTGAAAAAAGATTAGACGAATGGCTAACTAGAATAACCAATGCCGAGAAGTACTTAAATGACCTGATGGAGCTGAAAACCATGGCACAAGGACTACGTGACAAATGCACAAGCTTCAGTAACTGATTCGATCAACTGGAAGAAAGGATATCAGTGATTGAGGATCAAATGAATGAAATGATGAGAGAAGTTTAGAGAAAAAAGAGTAAAAAGAAATGAACAAAGCCTCCAAGAAATATGGGACTATGTGAAAAGACCAAATCTATATCTGATTGGTGCACCTGAAAGTGATGGGGAGAATGGAACCAAGCTGGAAAACACTCTGCAGGATATTATCCAGGAGAACTTCCCCAACCTAGCAAGGCAGGCCAACATTCAAACTCAGGAAATACAGAGAACGCCACAAAGATAATTCTCGAAAAGAGCAACTCCAAGACACATAATTGTCAGATTCACTAAAGTTAAAATGAAGGAAAAAAGGTTAAGGGCAGCCAGAGAGAAAGGTCAGGTTACCCACAAAGGGAAACCCATCAGACTAATAGTGGATCTCTCAGCAGAAACTCTACAAGCCAGAAGAGAGTGGGGGCCAATATTCAACATTCTTAAAGAAAAAAATTTTCAACCCAGAATTTCATATCCAGCCAAACTAAGCTTCTTAAGTGAAGCAGAAATAAAATCCTTTGCAGACAAGCAAATGCTGAGAGATTTTGTCACCACCAGGCCTGCCCTACAAGAGATCCTGAAGGAAGCACTAAACATGGAAAGGAACAACCGGTACCAGCCACTGCAGAAACATGCCAAAATGTAAAGACCATTGATGCTAGGAAGAAACTGCATCAACTAACAAGCAAAATAACCAGCTAACATCATAATGACAGAATCAAGTTCACACATAACAATATTAACCTTAAATGTAAGTGGGCTAAATGCTCCAATTAAAAGACACAGACTGGCAAATTGGATAAAGAGTCTAGACCCATCAGTGTGCTGTATTCAGGAGATCCATCTCATGTGCAGAGACACACACAGGCTCAAAATAAAGGGATGGAGGAAGATCTACCAAGCAAATGGAAAACAAGAAAAGGCAGGGATTGCAATCCTAGTCTCTAATAAAACAGACGTTAAACCAACAAAGATCAAAAGAAACAAAGATCATTACATAATGGTAAAGGGATCAACTCAACAAGAAGACCTAACTATCCTAATTATATATGCACCCAATAGAGAAGCACCCAGATTCATAAAGCAAATCCTTAGAGACTTACAAAGAGACTTAGACTCTGACACAATAATAATGGGAGATTTTAACACCCCACTGTCAACATTAGACAGATCAACGAGACAGAAAGTTAACAAGGATATCCAGGAATTGAACTCGACTCTGCACCAAGTGGATCTAATAGACATCTACAGAACTCTCCACCACAAACCAACAGAATATACATTCTTCTCAGCACCACATCACATTTATTCCAAAATTGACCACATAGTTGGAAGTAAAGCACTCCTCAGCAAATGTAAAAGAACA
>NW_012107775.1:1171219-1171788 GCF_000951045.1 Mandrillus leucophaeus | reverse complement strand
ATGGAAGAACATTCCATGCTCATGGATAGGAAGAATCAATATTGTGAAAATGACCATACTGCCCAAGGTAATTTATAGATTCAATGCCATCCCCAATAAGCTACCAATGACTTTCTTCACAGAATTAGAAAAAAACTACTTTAAATTTCATATGGAACCAAAAAAGAGCCCACATTGCCAAGACAATCCTAAGCCAAAAGAACAAAACTGGAGGCATCACACTACCTGACTTCAAACTATACCACAAGGCTATAGTAACTAAAACAGCATGGTACTGGTACTAAAACAGAGATATAGACCAATGGAACAGAACAGAGCCCTCAGAAATAATACCACACGTCTACAACCATCTGATCTTTGACAAACCTGACAAAAACAAGAAATGAGAAAAGGATTCCCTATTTAATAAATGGTTCTGGGAAAACTGGCTAGCCATAAGTAGAAAGCTGAAACTGGATCCTTTCCTTATACCTGATACAAAAATTAATTCAAGATGGATTAGAGACTTAAATATTAGACCTAAAACCATAAAAACCCTAGAAGAAAACCTAGGCAATACCATTCAGGAC
>NW_012107775.1:1169602-1170145 GCF_000951045.1 Mandrillus leucophaeus | reverse complement strand
GTGGGCTTCATCCCTGGGATGCAAGGCTGGTTCAACATATGCAAATCAATAAATGTAATCCAGCATATAAACAGAACCAAAGACAAAAACCACATAATTATCTCAATAAATGCCAAAGAGGCCTTTGACAAAATTCAACAGCCCTTCATGCTAAAACCTCTCAATAAATTCAGTATTGATGGAATGTATCTCAAAACAATAAGAGCTATTTATGACAAACCCAACAGCCAATATCATACTGAATGGACAAAAACTGGAAGCATCCCCTTTGAAAACTGGCACAAGACATGGATGCCTTCTCTCACCACTCCTAGTCAACATAGTGTTGGAAGTGCTGGCCAGCAGAATCATGCAGGAGAAAAAAATAAAGTGCATTCAATTAGGAAAAGAGGAAATCAAATTGTCCCTGTTTGCAGACGACATGATTGTATATTTAGAAAACCCCATCGTCTCAGTGCAAAATCTCCTTAAGCTGATAAGCAACTTCAGCAAAGTCTCAGGATACAAAATCAATGTGCAAAAATCACAAGCATTCTTATACAC